>NC_026658.2:12000910-12258846 GCF_000004075.3 Cucumis sativus
TCACGGATGTATGCGTCGACGGCTTTACGCAGGTGAAGACAGACGCGGTCGGAGAGTCGCGCGGCAGTGTAGAAAACGGAGAAAAGGAACGGGCGGCGGGTGGGCTTTGCTTCGACGGAGACAGAGATTGCGCAACAGGTCTTCACGAACGGAGAGGAAAGGAATGGGCACGGCGACGCAGATCTGGACGATTGCTGCAAGGTGACGCGTACGGCTTGCTTAACGAACCGATCGACGATTGCAGCGACGGATCTGGGTTACGGCGAACTGCAAGGGTGAAGCACATGCGGCGGCGAGGACCTAGACGGCTCGGCGATGCAGATCTGGACGACGATTTGCTTTCCGAGGGAGGCACGACGGTTGTGAGCGAAGAGGCACGACGGTTGTGAGCGAATGGGCGCGGCGGTTTCGATCCGAAGGAGAAAAGGAAGACGACCGGAAAGAAGAAGAAGAAACGACCGGCAGCTTGTGTGGCTGACTGGGTGAACGGAGAAGAGAGGGATGTGCGGCTGCTAGGGTACGAGAAGGAGAAAGGGATGGAGGACGCACGGGAGGAAGAAGGAAGGAAAATTTTCTTTTTTCTTTTCTTTTATTTAAATAATAAAAATAAAAATAAAACTAAAATATAAATAAATATATATATAATAAAATTTCTTTTTCTTTTCTTTTATTTAAACTAAATAATAAAACTAAAAATATAAATAAATATATATATAATTATATTATCACATTTTCAAATCTTCTTTCCGCCCTTCAACATATTTTCTTCAAAACAATAAATCTTGTACAAATCGAAAAAATCTCTTAAAATAAAATACCTTCGAGTTTGGGGCGTTACACCAACTCACACATCAAGAGGTAAAATGTCACAAATGCCCTCGTTATTGATGTACATTTGATACACATTATACACGTCTGATACACCTAATACCTCTTGATACATTAAGTCCATTTATGAGTTAGTTTGATTAGATTATGTCACATATACATGTATTACAATTAAGGGACACTTGCGAAAATGGCAAAATAAGTTATAATAATTAAGTCCATAGAACACATACTTTATTATTTGAGAAAATGACAAAAACAAAGACCAACTCACACATCAAGAGGTAAAATGTCACAAATGCCCTCGTTATTGATGTACATTTGATACACCTTATACACGTCTGATACACCTAATACCCCTTGATACACTTGATACTTCTTACTGATACACTTGATACATTTGATAGATACAATTCATGCACTCGGTACTCATTGATACACTCGATACTTTTTGATACACACTTGAAACATCTTCATACACATAATACTTCTCGTTCCACATAATAATACTTCTCGTTACACTTGATTCTTCTGATACACTTGACCCTGAGACCTTATATTAATACACTGATACACCACTAATAAACTTGTTATACTTCATTGGTACACTTAACAAATTCGATATGTTTGAGTACATGCACTACAAGAAATTTACCGCTTTGTCGATGACAAATATCGTCAGTAAATCTTCAAAAACTAATCAACTTTTCTTTTGCCAACGAAATTAAGCTGTCAACACACACCGTTAGGTAGGTCTGTCGGAAGATCCTATATCGATGGCAAAAAATAAACTGTCAGCAAAAATAGGAACTATCGATGAAATTGAACCATCAGTGGGCGTGTGTGTGCGCTCGTGTGTGCGCATGTCCACGTGTGCTTGGGTGTGTGTATGCGCACATACATGTGTACGTGAGTAGGTGTGTGCGTGTTTGCGTGTGCATTTGTGTGCGCGTGTGCATGTGTGTGTTGTGTGTGTGTGCCTATGTTCGTGTGTGTGTGCGTGTATGGGTGCACGCGCGTGCAAGTGTATGTATGTGTGTGCGCGTGTGATTGTGTGTGAATAAGTTGATATTTTTTAATGTTGAGTTTCTCCCAATTTTAAAACAATAATTTAATTATCTTGATATTCAAGCCATTAATATTATTGTGAGATAAAGATAGTGAATAAGTTGATATTTTTTAATTTGAAATTCAGTTAAAGTTATTTTGATACAAAATCTATTGCTGAGATTATCATATTCTGAAAATAATAATTTGTTATTTTGTTCATTTTGGAAATTCAAATTTTAGGTTATTTTGAAATTCAAATTCAATTAGGTTATTTTGAAATTAGTAAGATTAAATAAAGTTGAAGTCTTGAATCCATTAGTTGAGTCCCGAGATATTAAGAAAAAAGTATGATATGAGTTTATGTATCTTTTTCAGGTAAAAAATAATTAAAAGCTGATAAATGCATAATATAAATTAATTACAATATAGAAACAAGATAATTTTAGTTGGAGAATGTGAATATTTTGGTATTTTATAAAATATTATGCACGTGCAAAAAATGTTATTTGCTAAAATTAACAAAAAAATAGTTTTGCCATTTTTCAAAATGACCCATAAAAATGTTGCTATATCTCTTATGACAGAGTGTATATCTACTGGTTCATATTCGACATGTTTGTTGCTAATAGAATTGGATAAAATCGCATTATATTGAAATAATTACACGAATGACACTTTTAAGCCAATATTGGTAGAAATTATAGTTTAATTAATGTTATTAAGTCAATGAACATGGTTTAAAAGTCCTTCTAAACACAATTAATGTAGTTGTTTTTTAATTTTAACTCATTTATACATCTTTATGCATATGTGCGTGTACGTGCGCGTGTAGGTAGGTGTGCGTATGTGTATGTGCGTGTGTTCGTGCGAGTGTCCGTGTGCATGTGTGTGTGGGTGTGTGCATGTTTGTATGTGTTTGTGCGTGCGGTGTGTGCACGGGCTATTGCGTGTGTGCTTGGGTGTGTGGGTGTGCTCGCGCGTGCGTGTTTGTGCGCGTGTGCGTATGTGTTTACGTGTGTGCGTTTGTGCGTACGCGTGTGTGCGTTTGTGCATGTGTGTGTGCTTGTGCATGTGTGGATAGATGTGTGTGTGTGCATGCGTCGCGTGTGCATGTGTGTGTGCGTGCGTTCGTGCGTCTGTGGGTGTCTATGTGTAGGTGTGCGTGTGCACGCGTGTGTGTAAGTGTGCATGTGTACGTGTGTGCGCAGTGCTTCTATGCTTGTGTGCGAACAAGTTAATATTTTTTAATGTTGAGTTTCTTCCAATTTTAAAATAATAATTTAATTATCATGATATTCAAGGCATTAATGTTATTTTGAGATAAAGATAGTGAACAGGTTGATATTTTTTAATTTTGAAATTCAATTAAGGTTATTTTAATACAAAATCTATCGTTGAGACTCTCAAATTTCGAAAATAATAATTTTGTTATTTTGAAATTCAATTTTGTTATTTGAAATTCAATTTTGTTATTTTGAAATTCAAATTCAATTAGGTTATTTTGAAATTAGTATGATTGAATAAAGTTATTAATATGTTGAATTAATTAGTTGAGTCTCGAGATATTAAGAAAAATATTATGATATGAGTTAATATATCTATTTCAAGTAAAAGATAATTAAAAGCTGATAAATGCATAACATAAATTAATTACAATGTAGAAACGAAATAATTACAGTTGAAGAATGTTGATATTTTGGTATTTTATAAAATACCATGCACGTGCAAAAAATGCTAGTTGCTAAAATTCAAAGGAAAAAGTAGTTTTGTCATTTTTCAAAATGACCCCTAAAAACGTTGTTTATGTCTCTTATGACAAAGAGTGTAGATCTACTGATCCATATTCGATTTGTTTTTTGTTGGTAAAATTGGATAAGACCGCATTATATTGAAATAATTACACGAATGACAGTTTTAAGCCAATATTGATAGAAATTATAATTAATCAATGTTATTAAGTCAAATGAACATGGTTTAAAACTCTTTCTAAACATAATTAATGTATTTGTTTTTAACTTTAATTAATTTACACATCCTTGTGCGTGTGTGCATATGTGCGCGTGCGTGTGCGTGTGTGGATGGGTGTGTGTGCGTGTGTGTGCGTGTGTTGTGCACGTGTGCGCGTGTGCGTGTGCGAACAAATTGATATTTGTTAATGTAAAATTTCTCCCAATTTTAAAATAATAATTCAATTATCTTGATATTCAAGTCATTAATGTTATTTTGAGATAAAAATAGTGTACAAGTTGATATTTTTTAATTTTGAAATTCAATTAAAGTTATTTTGATACAAAATCTATCGTTGAGATTCTCAAATTTCGAAAAATAATAATTTTGTTATTTTGAAATTGAAATTTAATTAGGTTATTTTGAAATTAGTAAGATTGAATAAAATTAAAATCTTGAATCAATTAGTTGAGTCCGAGATATTAAGAAAAAAGGATGTATCTTTTTCAGGTAAAAAATAATTAAAAGCTAATAAATGCATAACATAAATTAATTACAACGTAGAAACGAAATAATTACTGTTTGAGAAGGTGAATATTTTGGTATTTTATAAAATATCATGCACACGTGCAAAAAATTCTATTTGCTAAAATTTAAAAGAAAAAGTAGTTTTGCCATTTTTCAAAATGACCCATAAAAACGTTGCTATATCTCTTATGACAAAGAGTGTGCATCTACATATTCGACTTGTTTTTTGTTCGTAAAATTGGAGAAATTGAGGACACAACTCCAATTCCTAGCATGCTTTCTCCCTAAGACTATGCTGGTCCTAGTCGGGAGTGGCATTTACATCCCAGAAAGACACACATGTATCACCTCGTGTTGGCACTTCCATTGCAATGCACAACTCTGACATATATAGTGCCGACATTTCCTTCCTTAAGCTTGAAAAAAGGTGATTTGATGTCCATAAAAAATTAACTGAGCAGAGTTAGATATTTTCTAATATGTATCTCACGTAATTTGATGCTCATTGATACTGCAGTACTGTGTCAGGAACGTGTTGATGTAAAATCTTTCAGTTTTGATGGATCTTATTACAAGCTTTCAACTCTTCTTAGCACGACTTCTGACAGAACAAAGGTTTGATGTATCTTTACACGATCGCATATCACATATGAACGATCGCATATCCCATCTGAAATATCGATCACCCTTGGTAAAACAACCGTTTAGATATTCTACACGATTGTTTGCTT
The DNA here is from genome assembly GCF_000004075.3 of Cucumis sativus. Lineage (NCBI taxonomy): Eukaryota > Viridiplantae > Streptophyta > Magnoliopsida > Cucurbitales > Cucurbitaceae > Cucumis > Cucumis sativus. Next base: position 12,005,995 of record NC_026658.2, read on the forward strand.
AAGGATACACGATCATTTTGTAACTATTTTTTTTATTATCCTTTTTTCTTTCTATACTAGAACCAGAATCAATTGTTTGATGATATTAACAACATGTATGATGATCTTCGTGATGATTCTAGTTATCACAATTCTTTATTGATTCACGTGCAACCCCATCTCTTTCTCCTTCACTCTTCCTCTTCCCCGTGCCCACCGCCGCCTGCGTCCCTTAGCCATTTTATATTACTCTTGGACGTCAGCGGCCACGCCGTCACGATCCCCTTCGTCTCCGTTGAAGCCGAAGCACCGTTCGTCGTGAGTTCGAACTCTCGGCATCGCGTCTCACCTCTGTTTTCCAGCCAAGTTGTGATTCATCGCGCGTAGCTCCTTCCACGTTCGCGCCACCACATTCTGCTCCAGGTGACGGAGGAGCGTCACCGATTGACCTATCATCTCACCGGCATTGTTACTTAGTTGAAGCAGCCGCGACCAGACCTGAGCCCGTCACGTCTGTTGAAGTGCCGTCGCGCGGCTCTTCACCTTCCAGCCATGGGTTGTAAGCTGAAGTTTGTTTTTCGTTTGTTGATTAGATCTGATCTATTACACGCGTCGATTCCAGTTATTCGAAGTTGTTGCCCCCATTTTACTCTAATTTTTGGGATTTTTGTGGTAAGTTGTATTGGTGAGTGTGGTGGTTTTACATTGTAATTATCCTTGGGTTGTAGTTTTGGATAATTAGTTAAATTGTTAATTGATTCTTGAAGTTAGCATTTGAGTTCTTTGGATTCACAACTAAATTGTAGATTTGTTGGAGTTCGATTCGCCAATACTTTGATAAGCTAGAATTTACATTGAGGAAATTAAATGAAAGAAAGTATTGTGAAAGTAATTGAGTTCCATATTCTTAGTATTAGGTTTCCTTCGTTCGAGAAAATTTAAGTAACATTAAAGTAAGGGGTTTCTATTACTGGACTCTTTGAAAGTTTTGAAATGTGTTGACTGTTTGGATCTCTGGACTTAGTATGGTTTACCAAATATGTAGAAGTAGATATGATGACAAATGTATATTATGCCAGACTAGTATAGAAGTAGATACGATGGATAATGTATTTGTAAACTGAGAAAGGTGTTATGTATATATATATATCTTGACTGTCTGGTGTGTTGTTATGGTATCAACTGATTTTGTAATAGATTGAATAGATTGAACGTAAGTGTGTTAAGTTGGATTGATGATATGATTGTAACGACCCAACTTTTCTAAGTAAGTCGAGGTCGTTAATTTTTTTACAAATAAAAGACTTTGATTAATATAAAACAAAACGTAAGCTAATTTAAAAACATCTTTAAGTCAGGCCTGAATTTCAAACATTTAAGAAAACATAAAAACAATACTATTTACAATAAACGTTTGTAAGCAAACTTTCAATTCATCTTAAACCTCACAAGAACCCATAAGCGGAAGCAAACAACATATTTCCTATGGCAGTCACGCTTCCTTCCTGCCCTCGCTGGTTTGCCGCTTTTATTACCTTTGCCTGAAAATTAAACATAAGAAGGGTGAGTATTTAAATACTCAGTAAGAGACCCTCTACTGGTCCCGTCAGGGGAAAATAAATTGTTAACGTTCTATTGGGACACCCTGTACAGTCGCAGTCTTGTGATCCCGTAGGATACACATCTCAGTCTAACGCCCGAGGGACGTACATATCAGTCTAGTGTTCTGCAAAAACATATATCAGTCTAATGCTCCGAAGGTGCACAATAAATTGGTGATCCCGTGGGACACCTACAAGGTACACATCCCAATACAATCTAACAATTTTCCCCTCATTCCATTCAATCCATCTTTCAATTACTTCAAAACACAAAGTTCTTTCTTTCAACGTCCTAACAGTCAACTTATTTTACTTCAGTCATATGTCTGTCAATAATATGCTAATACATCAGTCAATCAAACTATACAGTCAACACACCCTCAGTTCATCAGCACACAGTCATACTTTAACGTAACGTACACCCAATCTAAACGAAAATCACAAGTTCACATCTGCATCTCATACAAACACAATCTACAATCTTCGTCCTGTCCACATACACACACTTATATATATATTCCATGACAATCAAAATATACATTCGACGTCAAGTCTACTTCAATTCATATGCATTCATATATATTTTTAGTCAATCCACAGTATACATTTAACACATACAATTCACAGTCATAAGTGAGTCGAGTAGAAAATCCCTTACCTCAAAGTTAGGGAAGCTCCTTAATCAACTAACGTCCTCGAAACAATCCTAAGCATAACAATACAAAATTCAATTACTTTCACAATACATATGTCACTTACTTTCCTCAACGTAAGTTCCAACTCACCGATATATTGGTGAACTGAACCTTCAACAATTCACAAACGGGTTGTGAATGTAAGGGAGCCTAACGTTACTCCCAACACCTCAACGCACGAATGTCGAACTCGCAGCAAAAATCCTAAGTGTGGGTTGGTCAGCGGTCGGCCAAAGGGAACGTGGCGGCTGGGCTTCACGGATGGAGACGTCGCGAACAGACCGCGAATCTGAATGGTTACAGCAGACTGTTTTGGGTTTCATGATTGAACGACTTTTATGTTCTTGAACTTTCTTTATTTTATTTGAAATAGAGCCCGAATAAAAACTCTTTAATGTTTTAAAAGATATATTTTTTTAAATTATAAAAGTCTATGGTTAAAGACGAATCTAGTCTTAAAGTAATAACTTCAGCTTAATTCGAAAAATTAGGTTTACTCTATTTTGCAGAAAAGAAAATCATCGATTTTATTTTGGTTAAGAAAAGCTGTTTTTCTTCTACATATTTATAACTCTCTTTCTTTCATTGAGTAGAGACGGGTAGGAGAAAACCATAGGATTTATTAACTTAAAAAATATTAAATTAATAGAAGTTTCAAATCAACTAACTAATTAACCATTAATCAATTAGTTAATAATTAATTAAATCATATTTAATTAATATTTCATTTAAATCTTATTGAATGAATATCTCTCCAATACCTTATAGTTTTATATTAATTTAATTAAATCAAATTTAATTAAATAATATTAAACTATATTAATTAATTATTATAATAACTAAATTAAATATTTTATATTTAACTTAAGTTAAATTTGAATCATATTCAATATAACTTTATCTCATAATAATATTAATATAATATTAATATATTAATATAATTTATACATATAAAACTTTATATTAATATATAATAGTTTCATTAACATATAAATTATATTATAATGTATCATGTATATTATACTAATTATACTAATTTCCAAAATAAATTTGAATATTTCAAATTAGAACCAATATAAATAAATCACATTATCATTTTGTATCATCCATTACTTTGTATTTAGTCATACTAATTGGATCAACCTAATACATAAAACAAATATAGAAAAATTAAAAAAAAAAAAGCATGCACAAATAGAGACAAATAGACATTGATAGCTATCTATCTCTATCTATCTGAAACAAGCACACATAAATTGTTATATTTCTCTATCGATAGACAAAAATAGCAGTCTATTTATATCTACCTGAGATACAAACATTAAAAAAAAAAACCTTACCAATAAAATTCTTGACTTTATTCTAAATGCAACACGTTCTCAGCCCAAGAAGTCAAACAACTCTTCATTGTAAAAGTAGCTTTACTTCTTTCATCAAACCACTTTTGCAATACATCTCTAATTGAACTAAGCATGGTAGCTACAGGTAGTTCTCTAAGATCTTTAAAAACTAAATTTACACTGTCTACACAATTTGATGTCATCATTCTATATATGAAACTCATTATACCTGAGATAGATTCAACCAATTTATCAAAGAACCTTGGAATCAACATGTATGATTTAACTGTGTCACCTTTTAATATCTTTACTATGTGTTCTTTTGCCCTCCAAGCTTTCTGCTAACTTATATTAACTCCAAGATTTGTACATGCCTTATGCACAATTGCTTTCGGAATGAAACGATCAGTAGACATGAACCTGAACTCATCTATCAAGCAACTGTCAATTACTGTTGAAGAAGCTTGCATATGACAACTAGTATTCAATGAACGGTCATGTTCATAATTCTACTTATCCATCCAATTGAATCTGTTCACATATTAAATCAACTAGAGAATTAAAGCTGACTCGGACATCTACCAAAATTTCAGCAACTAAGTAATTCTCATAAATATTACATCCATTCCATTGACCTCCATAAAAAACAACAATAGGAAAAGACATTATAATCTGTAAAAAAAAAAAAAAATTAAGTATTTAATTGGGATAGAAAGAAATAGATAGACATAGATATACATTTATTACTGAATAAAAGAATAAAATGTACAAAATGATAATACTAAACACAATGCAAGAATAAGTAAACGATCGTGCAATGAAATAATATACATTAAACGATCCTATTAACCGTGATAAACGACCATTTAACAACGGTAAATGATAATATTGATTAAAATAAATTATCGTGTTGACATGGGTACACGATCATATGATATTGGTGATCGTATTGAATAGTGTAAACAATCGTCTTGTTATCGGTACACGATCGTGTTAATATTTGTAAGTGATTCTATTGATAGTGGTAACTGATCGTGTAATTCCATGTAAATTATCGTAAAAAACTTTAAACTATCGATCTTTATAATGAAGTACATAATTCTTACATTAATACTTAAAATTTGTTGTAACGATCCAACTTTTCTAACTAAGTTGAAGTCATTAATTTGGACAAAGAGACCTTGATTGACACAAATTATAGTAAAATTCACTTGAAATCATACGATCAAAGAAAACAAACTTAAGTTCGGGCCCTATTTCAAATAACCAAAACTTTAAAAGTACTATTTACAAAACAACAGTTCGTAAACTCAGTTCCATCACAAAATTTTTAAACAACCTCATGTACAAAGGAAAAACAAGAAACATAAAGCGAAAGCATTTGAAGAACATTCCCTTATGGCAATCACGTCTCCTTCTTGTCCCTCGTCGGTCTACCTCCTTTGTTACCTTTGCCTGAAATAGTTAAACATGAAAGGATGAGTATAAACATACCCAATAAGAGACCCGCTATTGGTCCCATTAGGGGAAAAAGAAACTGTTAACTTCCTATTGGGGTACCCTGCACAGTCACAGTCTTGTGATCCCGTAGGATACACATAATCAGTCTAACACCTCAAAGGACGCATAAATCAGTCTACTGTTCTGCAGAAACACATATCAGTCTAATGCTCTCGAAGGATGCACATATCAGTCTAGTGCTATCGAAGGATGCACATATCAGGTGGTGATCCCGTAGGACACCCGCAAGGTAACTACCCAATAGAAATCTAACAATTTTCCCCTCAATCCATTCTAAACATCTTAACACTCATTCATAGTACAGTCCAGCTACTTCAACATATAATCCTTTCACTTAACACCCTAATAGTCAACCTATCTCACTTGAGCCCAATGTCCGCCAGTAACATATCAATACATCAGTCAATCAAACTATATAGTTATAACACCCCTCAATTCACCAGTACACAGCCCTACTTTAGTATAACCTACACCCAATCTAAACGACAATCACAAGTTCACATCCACATTCCATACAAACACAATCTACAATTGTCGTCCTGTCTACATCCATACATATATATATTCCCAGACAATCACAATATGCATTCAACATCAAGTCTACATCAATCCATGTATATATATATTTTTTTTCAGTCATTCACAGTATACATTCAACACCAAGTCTACATCCATATGTATATATATCGTTTTGACATCTTTACTCAATCAGAGGTAACTATACAGACAGCACAATTCAAAACTATAGGTGAGTCCAGTAGTAGAGAATCCCTTACCTTATAACCTTACTTAAGCTTCTTTTTCAAACTAAAGTGCAACGAACCGACCTAAACATAATTGAAGAGAAATCAATCACTTCCACAAACAATTTAATCCATTCAATTCACTCTATATGTAAATTCCATAACTTACCCAAATTGTGGAGAATCAAATTCTAACGGAGACGGATCGGTGCACAAATAACGAACAATTCAGATCTAAACATACATGGCGTGACAGAACTGGAGTGACTCGGGCTAACGGTTATGCGACGATAGGAAAAAATTTGCTTGACGTTCGGTGTAGGTGGAAGACGGTGGTGAAGTTGATTGGAGAAGGAAAAGAGAAGGAAGAAAAGAGAGATTATGCATACACTGTGAGAAGCACACAAAAAAATTGAAAATAAATTGAAAAGAAGAGAGAGATAAGTCTGAGGGAGAAATATTCATTTCCTTTTCAAAGTGAATTGCAAAGAAATTTTCTCAAATTGAAAAGAAAGGAGAAATATACAAAGTCAGCCACCGCTTCTTCTCCCTTCAGTTTGCAGTTTTCGTCTCCCTCTCTTCTATTATTAAAATAAATAAATAAAATATCACAACCCGACTTAACACAAACTATTTACTCCAACTTTTTAAACTACAAATTTAATTTCTCAACTTTTAAACTATTTTAAACTTACAAATCTACTTTATTCATTTCTTCAGATTTATATCTAACAAATAAAAAAAAATCAAAATTTATAGACACTTAAAACATAAAATTGAAAGACCTATTAAACAATTGAAAGGTTTAAGAGGTAACTAGACAAACTTTAAAAGTTCTAAGGGAAAGAATCTTTTGTTTAACTATTACAGTAATTAATTTTGAAAATATGTTATTTTAAAAAAACTACAAGTGTTTGACAACTCTTTGAAAGCTATTGAAATACTCTCAAATTGTATTTTAAGCAATTTTAATAAAAAGAAAGTCTACATAAAAAAATTACCCTTTTTAAAGGAACATTTTTTCTCTAATCACTCCAATGGAACTCAAACACGTACTTCAAGTTAATTCTGGTATCCAAGAATCAGTCTCATCCAACATAAACAAGAACATTCAACTTGATAGAACTTCATTACCTCATTTTTACAATTCCCAAAGTTACTAAATGAAGGACCATTCCTAAAACATACTTACATCCAACTTTCTCCATGAATAAACTTATCGTCTTTTATGTACTGATGAATATAGAGATGGAGCGATCAGAGTTTGTTTATGTACCAAATTAGAGTGAGTTGAGAAAAGAGTGGATTTACACAAGGACGAAATGGCTGGCTGCTGCTTGTTCAAAACTGAAAGTTAGGGTGACCTTGTTTCTCATAGGGACTCAGCAAATTGAGGGGCCTCCAGGTCAACTTCTGGTCTCATTATACATGCCATTAGCCATTCAACGTTGAAAGTCCATATCCCTTTTTGTACGGCCACCAAGGCTTCCTCCACGTCTTCCTCACAAGCCACAAAGATCGTCTTCCATACGTTGTTTACTTTATCTAGCTCATGAATCACCTAAATTTTCAAGCATAATGAATTTGCCAAATGAGAGAAAAAATTATGTATATACTACAAGGAAATTGCAAGAATTCACCCTATCAAAAAATATTAAACAAATTCTTGTTCTAGTCCCTAAAATTTTCCATCTTTTCCCAACTTTCAAAATGATTCCTATGAGATATATTCCAATCACATATAGCAGAAATGACCGATGAGTATTGGATAAATGAATATTAGTTGATAAAATAATTTACAAAATACTAAAATCGTTAGTTGGCTACGTTTTGGAAGCTCGATGATTAAAATGGATGTTTTGAAAGTTCTAAGGCTAAAATGGAATTTAAATCAACATAATAGTAAGTTCAAGATCAAAGACAAGCTAAACAATAAAATGTTGCAAGCAGAAAACAATCTAATCATAATTAGAAACATGAATGTATGTATTTGTAAACCAAATCACAAAAAATAACTCCAAATTTCGATCTAGAGACAATTAAAAACTTGAACAAATTTGATAATTAAAGAAACACGGAGATGGCCATATGACCCCTTGTGCATAGACTTTTTACATTACATGCTCAATTCCTAGGATCAAAACAAACATAAATATTAAAGACTTAAGAAGCACATACACTCTAGTTTGGCTAGTGTATCAATAAACAATATGTATGGAACACTCGGAGAACACGTGTTGAACACTAGTTAGTACAGTAGATGTGTTAGACAACAAGTATTCCAATGCAATAAAGGTCAAGATTGGTCACACACACATATTAAACTCTTGGCTTTGAATAAGTTTTGAGTGAAGGACAAGCTTATTTTTAAGCATATAAATACATAAACTTATTGACTTTGAATTTCTATATAAATATGATACATACTTTTTAAATTATATATATTAAAACTGTGTTCTAGCACTATCCTATATTTTTTAGAAAAAAATGACACGTCACCATGTCTATGATTTATTGACCCATGTCTAGAATTCGTATACGTGCTTGTTTGTTGAGAACTTCACGTCTTCATTAGATGGGAGGATAGCCATATTATAGTGGTTGTATATGTAATATAGAGAACCAAACCTAGTACTCGAGATTTGTACAATAACAGAGAACTTACATTTCCACCGGTTGACTTGACTATCAGGGATAGAGTTTTAGGTGGTGGTTGAGCGTGAGCTGATATGCAAACATCATACCCTTCAAATAAAGCTCAAGAACATGCTTTTGCCCTGAGAACTGCAGCTTTTAGGCTGGCTCGATACTTCGATATGTAGTCATCATCATTTAGTATGTAAGGCAACTCGTCTGCAGATCAATAAGGAATTAATCAATCACAAAAATTAGGTAGGATGAAAAACATAAGTGGAAGAAAATACATTACGCTTTGATACTAGCAAGCCATTCGAACTTACCAACAAATCTGCCTTCCCGTTAGGTTTCCTTTAACCAACTGGAGGAGAAAATCCAAGCTCTGAGTAATTTGCAATTAATTTTAGTAACAATATAGTGAGCAAGAGCACACTGACACACTTGAAGCCACATGGTAATGCATATGCTCGATAATCATTGAGAACATTAACAGGAGAAAATAAAGTTAAGAACAGTAGCTTGAAGAACAAAAAACATTCTACAACATAAAATCTTCAAAAACACATTGCTTAAAATCAAGTTTACTAATATAAAAGGTAAGATATTACGTTCCACTCTCCACACTACTGAAGTTCAACATTTCACATGAAAGAAATGAAATACTACTCTCAAATATAACTGAAAAAAGCATAAATGGGTAAAGAAAAAGCATAGAGAAATGCAAAAGAATCCTTGGCTTTGATATATTGAAAGGTAAAGAATATCAACCATAGATGCCCGGGAGAAGAACTCCTACAAATACACACTTAACGCAGATTATCATTCGCTAACATGAGACCTTCTAGAGGAATTCTGTTAGGATACTTCCAAACAAGAACAAGATCTTAATTTATTATAATGAACTATAAGAAAATACAAGATAAAACCAAGTATAAGGCACTTGGAACCTCCCTCTTGAGTACTCTCACCCAAGCCCTAGATCACTCCCCAGAATTCTCCCCTCACTTACCCTCCCTCCATTTATAATAAGATGTAACCACACTTACATAATAACTACTAGTAACTTTCTAAATATCTAATTACCCCTTACTCCACAACCCTAACTATAATAATCTAAGTATCTAACATTACCCGATCCTTCAAAACACTTGTCCTCAAGGTGTGCTTACAAACATGATCAAGGCCCTTTCTCTTTTTTTCTCTTTTTAATTGCAAACAATCCCCAGCATTCTGCTCTTCAATGTTGAAAAAGAAATCCTCCCCTTCGGCTTTGAAAAACTCTTGATTCCAATAAGGTCCATTGACTTCAGCCCACAAAGCAGCCCAATGTACTTGAATTTTCCTTTTCCAAAACACATTGTCTTAGTTAACCCTTTGCATATCACCAACAAGTGTTTAATTTTCAAACTCTTCATCTCTAGTGGGCTCGGCCATAATCAAAGTGTTGCGTCAAGACCAAAATCATATTGCCGCCGGTTTCATTCCTAGGACCCACCTACATACACGTTTTTCTTCCCTCCTATTTTTGGAACTCTCCACCCACTTCATCTACAAAATGATGTGCCCCCAATGTTTTATTTAGAATAAGTTGAAGCTCATTTAGAGTAAGTTGAAGCCCACTTGAAATAGTAAAACCCAAGATTGTTACTTTTGTCCTAATCCTCTTTCCTACCAATTTCTACCACGTCATTGTCACCATCATGTGTGCAGCAACTTCTTCCTCGTCACGTGATTCACCCCTATTCCAGACCACCTTCTCGAGCCTCTGTAGACCGGTAACTGTCGGCTTCTTCTTTCTCCATTGCAACCAGCCATTTTGTGTTTCTTTGAGCAACAAATTTTTCTCCACTCGCTCTTCATTTCGAGCCTCACAGGTAATCCTCGTCGACCTTCCTCTATAGTTTCTTCTTGGTCACTCTTTGCCATCCTCTTCACCTTCCTGTATAACCGTTGCAATCGCTTTTCCTCGATTCTTCTATGGATTTAGCAACTTCTTGGAATCCATCGATTTATGGACCTGAAGATTCCAATCCGTTCTAAATAAACACAATCCAGATCAGTGCCACTGAACACAGGCATTTCAACCTTCTTGAATTTGCTATGATCGTTCGAGTTTTCATCCCTTTTAAAGTTGTTTGTTTTACCTTCTACCTTGATTTCCTTCAATGTCTTACCTCCACCTTCGATGATACTCTCAATCGTTGGTCCTTTGCTCGACGATCCTTCCATTCTTCCGGAGATTTTCGAATTATCCTTCTGCTATTCCTTCGATGCATTTAGCAACCGTTCTTGTTTTTCCAACTAGATGACCAGTCTTTCGATGCTTTCTGGCAAGGATAACAAGTTTTATTCAATTGCCAGCAACTTGTGTAACTCCACTTGTATCCCCGAGATTTCCTTATCAGAGGTCTCCAACTTCTCTTCGATCCGTTTTTGTGCTGCTCTATCGTTCTCCCAAGTTAAAACACTCTGATACCAATTTGTTAAGATACTGTAAATATACGGCAAGTGTATCTTACTTTATTGAATTACCTCAACGAATTACAGTATAGAGAATAAAAAATCACTCACATCTACTTCCTAAAGGCACACTCCAGTGAGGATCACAACAAAGAACAAGAAAAACTAAGAACAAACCGCAACCATGAAAATGACCAAAACAAACAATAAAAAGAACTTGACTTGGACCCTCTACTTCTCCCGAGCACGAAAGACGGCAGCCTCTACTTCTTTGGAATATTTTGTCCCCTTTCTCCCTCCTCTTTCCTCCCTTTTATTTTGCTTTACTAACAAACTAATGGGAAAGATCTCCTCCGATATTTTCTCCTCCTATAATCTCTCCTATATTTCGTGTGGGTCAATATTACCCTTTTTAATTCTTCTACTGTATTTAAATAATATTGGAGACATATACTTCCTAACAAGAACAAGATCTGAATTTATTATAATGTAACTATAAGAAAATACAAGATAAAACCAAGTATAAAGCACTTGGAACCCTCCCTCTTGAGTACTCTCACCCAAGCCTTATATCACTCCCCAAAATTCTCCCAACTTACCCTCCCTCCATTTATAATAACATGTAACCACCCTAGTTACCACACTTACATAATAACTACTAGTAACCACACTTACACAATAACTACTAGTAACTTCCTAAATATCTAATTACCCTTATACCCCAACCCTATACTAATCTAGGTATCTAACAAATTCCATAACATAATGTATTAGGGGAAGAAGGAAATCGAGGATAAAAACACTAGCTAGCCAACAAATATCTTTCATTAGTGAGCTTGAGCCATTTTACACGTAAAATGGGAAAAGTAAGCCTGAAACCCAAATTAGCCTAATGGTTGTCTTAACAACCACTACCCACCATCACGATAGAAACAACTGAGAAGGAAGAGCATGATACAATCCAACTCAAACATAAGAATTGATTTTGATGTTTAATTAAAAGTAAACAGGCAGTAGAATAAGAAACTATGCCCTTTTAGATCTAGAAGGTTCACAACAATTTCCAGCCTAAGCACAACTACGAGGCAATGGAAGAATAACGACAAAGGCCTGTGTGCATGGAATCGCTAACTTTTGTGCAAATGAGATGATTATCGGTATTCAAAGGCCAAAAGGATACATAGAAAGTGTTCGTCTAAGGTTGCAAGACTAACCCTGAAAAGAGAGCAATACAAAAATTTAGAGTTTTCCGCAAATTTCCTGTAATGACATGAGTGCTTGTACTCCCATCAGCAGTGAGAGAACCACCAAGCTCCTCAATCATCTGAATCAGAAAACAACTGCACATTAGAGCAGTCACAATTTGGAATAAATAGAACTTTTTATTGTTAGAATCTTAGAATATTTATGAAAAGTTTATGGGAATATTTTTCTTAATTCCTAAATATTTTCCTTTTTTATTCCTCTGTATATTCTATTTATTCTCCCTTGTACCTATTGTATTTTTCATCAAAAAATAATAAGAAGAAAAATATAGTGGTTTTTCTCCTGGTACACAGGTTTCCACATAAAGTTCTGTGTTTATTTGTCTCCCTTTCAATATGGTATCTGAGCAGGTGGTCCAAGAAGGTCTTGTGTTCAAGCCTCGCATTGTCGTTTCCTCCCCAATTAAAATCCATTTCCAGTTGTTGGGCCTTTCATATATTTCAAGCCCACAAGTGAGGAGAGTGTTGGTGATATATAATTGAATTTTCTTTCTTTTTTTAAAAAAGGATACGAGTCTCACTATTATTAATATAAAGAAAGAGACAAAGCTCAATGTACATGAGGATTATACAAAGAGCAAAAGGGGAGAGGGAAGATCAACAGGCGCATCCGGGCATCTCAAACTAGGTTGACACCCCCTTAGTGCCCTCAAAACATCCAAAAAGCGACAACACAAGATCAAAACAAAAAGCCACAAAAACAAAGACAAACAAAATGATAAAAAGAATCTTTCCAAAGCAAAATCATAATCCAAGGCAGCATGCTGAGAACAAAGAAGAATAAGCCTTGATTGGTTGAGCAAAAACTGTTTGAAGCAGAGGGTTGATCCGAAAGTTCTGATCATCACAATATCCTACGTCGAAGATCTTCTTTTGCATTACATTTTCTAAAATTTCCAATCCACTCTGTTAAAGGCCTTTTCAAGGTCTAATTTAATGATCCATCTTTTCTTTTTTCGGATACTATAGACCTCCACAGTTTCTTTTGCTATTAAAATAGGATCCAATATTTGGCACTCTTCCAGAAAGCCACATTGTAATGGAGAAGTATGTTAGGATTCTAACAATAAAACACAAAATATCCTAACCAAATGGCTAAACAGAGGCAGCACTCTGTAATTCTTTATTTATGTAAAAGCCAAAACACATTCAACTGTAGTAGATATGAAAAATAAAGGATGAACAACATAGAAAACTTACCCAGCTCCTTTATACGGGGCTGGATACCCTCAGGCTACAACAACCTTTACTCTCCTTGAAATAACCAAAAAAGACCTAGCCTCCCCTACCCCAACATTACATATTTATACCTCTCTCTCTCATCCCTCCTGCGGGCCCCACCTGCACGATCCTCTCCCATTATTCTCTCATCATTGGTTGCTAAGGAATTTCCCTTTCTACCGTTCCTTTTATAGGTATAGATAATAGGAGGTCTTACAAAGTAATACCTGGCCTGACTTTCTTTAATCTTTCTGCGAGAACCTTTCCAAACAACTTATAAATTAATGTTGAAACAACTTATAAGCCACACTGTAATGACATTCCTTCTCTTGACCGAACTTCAATAATCGACAACTTATATTTATCCACATAATCAGCAAAACTCTTAATCTGCCACTAGCTTCAAACAAAGACCCACCAATTCCTTTTAAACTCCATAGTGCCTTTATAATACAACTGGCAATCTCTTCTCTTTTGGTCCCGGAATCAATGCTCTATCTGGATTAGCTTTCTTCAAAAGATTTTTAATAGCCAATTGTTTCGAATGGCCCATGAATCCTCTAGTGTTCCATGATATAATCTCCATCTTTGCTACCTCTGCCTTATATCAATTCAATTTCACATGCTGCCAAGAAAGGAACCAACTCTTGAGGGGGAAGGATACTTGCTGACCTGCACAAAATTTCTTTTTATGGGGAGGAAAACAATTTAATAAAATCTGGACCAAGAGAGTCAATGTCCTCTTGTTTCTCTGTCTCTGATTGAATTATTTCTTCCTCAACTGGTTCAAATTCTGCACTACGTAAACTGGTGACTGATTCAACTTCCATGAATTCATCTTCTAGGTTCTCAACTTTTTTGAGACAAGAAGTATCTTGCACAAAATTAAAGAATGAACCAAAAAGTTTGGAGGAGGATTGAGAAAATTTATTACTTAAGGAGGAAGGCAGTACTGACCTTTTGCCAACTGAATTTGGAATTTGTATCTTCACACAACTTTCCTCTAATAAATCAGAATTAGCCAAGCTCATCCAAATGTTGCGAAAAGAAGTTCTCCCTTTGGTATAGGTCTTGAGGTGCTCATAAATTTTTTGGCATGTATTGGAATAGCTTTCATTGCAAGGATATTTTAGTCTTGGGAGAGGCTGGTAATTTTGGTTGAGAACTGAAAACAGGAGATGGCCAGCAAGTGAAGTTCCTTGATGGAGGAGAGGACTCTGATTCTTCCTCCAATTCGTCAGAATACCAAAAGCCATTGGTATTCTGATTAATAAAATTCTTGGGGCCTACCATCTGTGTGTCAGATTTTAAAATGTCTGCAGATACATTAAGTTTGAAAAAATCTGGTTGGGGAGGGCTAGGTGAGCTATTTTTTGAGATAATAAAATATCGGCTGGCTGCCTTTTCTACTTTCAAGGTCTGTTTTTCTCTCTTTTCTGTTGAAGTCTTTTCCCCAAATTTGAATTTTGCCTTCTGAAAATTATTTTTTCCGACGAGGATTCAAGGTCTGAAACTCTTTCCGGTCGAACAAGGTTTTCTTCTTCATCATCCAACTTTTTAAGTGCTTCGAAAGGATTTCTTGAGATGGATGGGGCATTCTGTTTGAGAAATTCAGGTATCTGGGAGACCATCACTTTGGAGCCCTTCATCTAAAATCACTGAATTTATTCTACATAAATCAATAGGATTGGAAAAATCACTTTGAAATAGATCAGATTGATTATTACAGGAGCTTCTAAGGGTTCAAAATCCCCAAAATTAAGGGAAAATTTTCCTCAGTTCTCACTCTTTAATTCTATAGTTGCTGGTAAAAATCCGCAAAGATTTTTCCAAACTTTAATTCTTGCTTCAGAGAACTTGATCAGATTGAGTGTTTCTAAGATTATACTTTCTAGTCCACCAAAGTAGCTTAAGCTTAAGGCTATAATTGAATTTTCTTTCAACCACCAGCTTAAACTTTTTGGTGAATCGTGGTTTAATATTTATATTAATATTTTATAAAAAAGTATACAGCTAATGCCATATAAAATAAATAAAGAAATACTATAAAATCTACATCCATAAAATATGCATGTGAACACATATCAGAAGATGGATATTCGTAAGTTAGAAAGACCGATAACAAAATGTCATAATTAAACAACATCATTAATATTATGGGTAGTTTCATGCTTCATTTGTCTATTCTAGGTAGGGATATTGAATAACTCTTAAAAATAATATAAAGATTGAATCCCTAAACTTCATGTGCTTGCTAGTATACAACCTAAAAGTTCAACAGTTAAAGAAACTGATTAATCATTTTTGGCAGGATGTCAGATTCGCCTTTCGAAATCCTACATGAGTAGAGCCAGCCAAATAAGCCAAGCCTCTTAAGGAATATGGAGAAGTTCAATGACTGGGTATGTATATGATAAGCCTTAACCTCAATTTTATTTGTCAATAATGGAGGGAAGGAATCAAAAGCTTCTCTAGCTCTCCCAATTATTCTAAGAAACCTAATACAAGGTATGTCAAAACATACCCTCCCCAAACAATCATAATAGCATTTATATGAAAGCATAAAAGACTCATGGCCCCCTTAACTAGCAACATTCAGACCAACAAATACAGCTTCCCATCCTCCTCTCCTGAATCCTTTCTTGTGCCTACGGGTGTACACCTTCACTACCATGGGCCTATCAGTATTTAGAGATCGTAGAGGCTGTATGAGCCAAGGAGCTGGAAGAGTAGGATTAGGGAAGTGTGGAGTTTTCCGCTCTTTGTTTGGCCAAAAGTGTTTGTGGACTCCCGACAAGAAAATTTCAATTTTATGCCTTATTGACTTCGTATGTCCTAGGCCCTAAGAGTTCAAAACTTTCTAGATTTCACAACTTCTTGGACCACTCCTTGTGCCAAACACCCTTTAAAGAATACTAAGCCAAGGATATAAAACTTCAATACCATCAATAGAAAATCTCATAAAAGAAACATGAATGATGAATATTTTAGAAGACTATAAATTGGTACCGTACCTTCATGAGCTGAGTTTTCTTAGTTTCGTCTGCAATGTTCATCAGCATAATTTTAAATGATTTTCCTAATGTGTTCTCTTCAGAATTGAGGTCCTCTGATGCCACATTTACACTTCCAAATTCTTGACAGAATTTTGTGTACACTGATTGGTTGGATTTTTAGGATAAATACTTGATAAAATCTCATGCTTTGAATTGGCTAAAGAGCATCCTGGAGAGCAGGTATCGTATACATCACTTTTAGGATCAAGATTTTTGTTAGAGTGGGAATGGAAATGGTCCAGATTGACTCCTTTTACTTTCTTTGACTTCAGGGAAGAAAGTGATGCTTCCCAAACTCTCTTTGCGCTATGTTTAGAGCAAGAACAATGTGTCTCATCCAAGTTACCAAGAGTATTGGATAATTTTTCAATACTAGTTGTCGTGTTGTTCTCTATTTCTGCAAAAGAAACCAAACCGTTATGAGATAATTAAGCAACATATGGAGAATAATTTAAATTGTACTATCTTGTGGAACAAAACCTGAATTACACATACCCTGAATTTCATTTTCTTCTCCAAGGGGCACTAAAGTTACAAACTCGTCATGTTGAAAATTCAAATTTTGAATGGTATGCTGATCAGTTGCATTTGAAACGTTGCAACCTCGATTGGCAACACTGATTCTTGCAGCATACGGGGCTTCAGCTTTAATAGAGAAAGTAACTTTGGAAAGTTAGTCGAACACATTGAAATTCCCTGAATGTGCGAAATCCATGGATTTTATTACACATCCCAAAGGTGAACGACTTTGAGGCATCTTGGTTATAATCAATTGGTTCTCGAAGTACGCCACCTTCATCCCCACTACAAAACTATGTTCTGTCGAGCTGATAGCACACTTGTTCTTTAAGAACGTCTTGAAGTTATGGAGAGTTCCATCACGCATTGTGAGTGACAGGGATGGTAGATTCATTGGTACTCTCTAGACCAAACTATTCGCCTTCTTGGGAACACGCCTAAATATATCCTTAAGCTGCCATCCTCAGACGAATGGCCAAACTGAAGGATTCAATTGTATGCTTAAGGAATATCTACGACATTTTGTTGATTCTGGACTAAAGAATTGGGCCTAGTTGATGGATGTGGCTCAATTTTGTTTTAATGCACAAACTAGTCTATCCATAAGAACGAGTCCTTTCAAAATCTTGAGTGGAAGACAACCTATACTGCCTCATATTGTTGATCATCCTTATGCCGGAAAAAATCCTCAAGCTCATAACTTTACGAAAAAGTGGGAGAAGACTACGAACATCGCTCGAGCATACTAAGAGAAAGTCTCGAAGCGTATGATAAGAAGCATCATCCTCTCAAGTTTTGAGCGGAAGACCAACTCTTCATAGAGTTTAAAGCAAAGCAAATTTGATTTAGAGGACATCAACATCAGCATCTCACCAGAAAATACAAAGGGCCTGTTGAAGTTCTGAAGAAAATTGGAAATGCATCCTATAGGGTATCGTTGCCTGCATGGATAAAAAATATCTAGTAGCTCATGTGAGCAACTTGAAACCTTACCATCAAGATCCAGATGACCAGTAGTGCAACAATGGTGTATGGTCATCTAGTGACCTAAAGCAGAAAGACGATAAAGAAATGGAAGAAATCCTTCCTAAGAGAGTGAGGAAGGGTATACCCATGAAGAAGATACATGAATTCCTACTGAAGGAAAGAACCTCCATGTGGAAGAAACACGTTAGGAATGTGCTGAAGACCTTGGAGCGTGAAAGAAGAAGATCGAGGAATACTAGCTTCGCCAGTCGACAGGGACGTCAATTGTTTAAGTGGGGGAGAATGTAACAAGCATGCTTGTCCAAGGCGCTGTTTACTTATGGCCGCATGCCCAAACACCCCAATTTACATTGTTTTTATGTTTTGTATTTAGTTTTACTTTTTGCTTTCCTTTTTATGTCATAAACCTTGGGTGTGACTTGGCTTTTTCTTATGCAAGCCTACCAGAACTAAAAAAGTCTAAAATGTACTATAGATGGGACATAGTAGTTGAATTCCTGCCCAAGCCTTGTTGCACTCTTCGCAATCAAAGTTTTTCTTTGCAATTGACAGTCTTCAATGCTTGCTTTAACGATATTTTCATTGAATTTCTTTCTCCTCACGTTTTATAAAACATTTTCTTAAGAACGTGAAGAGAGGCTACATCGTATCATGTGTTTGTCCGTGGTTTCTGGATTTTGATCAGCTAACTTGTTGTCTACGTAAAACAAGTGCAACATAATCGCTCCTCTCGTGTTTGAAAGCTCGCGATTGTGACACAAGAAATGCACTAGCCAAGAATGCACACGAGGAGGGCTACACGAAATGCCAAGCACGCAACCATGTGAGGTTCACAATGTGCTTGTGTGTGAGGTTAGCACGCGGGCATGCCCAACACGCATGAAAAGCCTCTTGTGAGATTCACACACAGTAGTCAGCGCCCAACCAAGGCCCTACTACCCACCCATTCGTGCCAGGCAGTGTCATATTGCATGTTGAGCTATTTTTGGTAATTTTTTGTGTTTTTTAAGTATACTTTTGATATTTTATTGGCAAAAGATAATTAATTGTACTATTTTACCATTATTTCAGGACATGAGAAGATCATACAAATTTATAAACAAGGATTTGAGCTTGTATCTATGAGTGGAAAATGTTTTATTTAAAGTGATTTCAAGCATGTTCTTAAGTCATGATTTATGACGGATTTATGATAAAATGTTTAAGTTATGTTATGAAAAGTCTTTCAAGGGTGTTATTGTTTAAAGGTTTATTCAAGCATATTATTTACTCTTCAAAATGCATAATATTCAAAATGTTTTCCCACTTTCTAGGTAGAGATCGTGTCCTCTAAGCCTAACTTGCTACTACCTGTCTACTAAAGGATTTCATTTTGTTATCATATGTGTCCTGTTATTTTGTACTAATGATAAATTAGTCTTTTGTGCTATCAGACTTAGGCTTTTGGGAAGGTTTAATAAGGTTTTGTTCTAGATAAATAAGATTACGTTTTTTCTATGTAAAACTTGTCTAAGGTTGTTAAATGAAAAAGGTTTAGCCCAATTGGTTTTAGTAAAATTATGTGTTATGTTTCCGCTGTTGTTTAGAGTTTAAAGGTTCAGGCTAATGGTTAAATGGTGTCGTTCTTGACGTGGGTGCTATCGATTGGCTTCACGCCATATCTCGAGCCACGCAAGTAGGTTCTCGTGGTGGGGTGTATAGCCTAAGTTGGCTTATTAACGGTTAAAATGTAAACATGTCCATAACAAAATAGTCGGGCGAGGCCCATGTGGACCGACTGGTAAAGGTTGAAGAGCAAATGCTCTACCTAATGAAAGTTCCTAACTCAATTCTCTTCTTGGAAACCCGCCTTGAAGAAATTTTTTAGAAAGCTGATGCTATAATAATTAAACCACCACCCAAAATCTTAAGCTAGTGATTAAAATAAATTTAATTATATATCACTAACAATCCCCCACTTATGGTTAAAATATCTATAAAGGTCCAACAAGTGAAAATCAATTTTAATTGGGAAGGAAACACCAATACAAGGTTGTAACGACCCAACTTTTCCAAATAAGTCGAAGTCATATTTCAAATAAAGACCTGAGTTTTCGCAAATCTCAATCTCAAATAATTTCAAAGTCTCAAAGAAAACAAAAATTTATATTTGGGCCCTGTTTAAAATAGCCAACACTTTCAAGAAAAGTTTACTAATTCGTGAATACAGTTCAACTATAAAATTTTCTAAACAATCTAAAGTACTAAAACAAAACATGAGAAACAAAAATTAAGTGGAAATTAAAAAATATCCCCTATGGCAATCACGCTTCCTTCCTGCCCCTCGCCGGTTTGTCGCCTTTATTACCTTTGCCTGAAAAAATTAAACATAAGGAGGGTGAGTATAAAATACCCAGTAAGAAACCCTCTACTGGTCCCATCAGGGGAAAATAAATTGTTAACATTCTATTGGGACACCCTGTACAGTCGCAGGGCAATGGTTCACGGCAAGGCAAAAATGAGCCCAATGGTTCACGGCAAGGCAAAATGACAATCAAGAACGAATCAAACGGCTGTAAATAGAGCAACACTGAATGTGAATCAACCGGAAAAGAAAATCGGCTTCAAATCGTAACTCCGTCTTCCAACGAGCAGAAAACGACGACTTGATAGGGACACGCAATTTAGGAAGAGATCGGATACCGGTGGGGACACGGCGTTGCAGATCTGACAACGGCGCGGAGACAAAGTTGCGCGGTGCTGGCAGAGGTCACAGACTGGACTGGGCGGAGGGTCACGCGGTGCTGGGCAGAGGGTCACACGACGCTGGGCAGAAAACAGAGGAGAAAGGAGAGGGGAGACAGCCGGCGGTTACAGGTTCACGCGACGGCCTTGGCTTCGACGGACGGAAGGGAAGAGAGGAGATGATCGGCGGCTGCGACAAATAGAAGAAGAAAAAGGAAAGAGGTGGGCGGCTGCTAGGGAACGGAGAAGAAGAAAGAGATGGAGGACGCACGGGAGGAAGAAGGAAGGGAAAAATTCTTTTTCTTTTCTTTTATTTATTTTAAATAATAAAAACTAAAATATAAATAAATATATATATATAATTATATTATCACATTTTCAAATCTTCTTTCTCCCCTTCAACATATTTTCTTAAAAAAATAAATCTTGTACAAATCGAAAAATTTTCTTAAAATAAATTACCTTCGAGATTGGGACGTTACACAAGGACTTGAACATAGGACCTTGACCACGCTGCTCTGATACCATATTAAACCCCAAATTCACCCAAAAGCTTAAGCTAGTGGTTGAAGGTAAATTTAATATATATTACCAAAAGTATGAGGTTTCATCACAATACCAATTGGCAATGAGAGGAGTAGCTCATCTATTTATAAGGAGTCTAAGTTTCCTTGGTTTTCAATTGTGGAACATGCCCCTTCAAGGTATGAGTTCTCACAATACCAATTCTTGCGCTCTTTGGTTTCACCTATCTTGAACCAAATATCCGTTTAGGCTTAATGAGCTCTAATACCATATGAAAGCAATATATACGAAACCAAAGCTTACGTGAAAACGCAAGAATCGAAAGAAAAGCATTGTGTTTGTAGAGGCACAATTAGTTGTTTAATATATATCACTAACACTATTGCTGCAATGATCGATCATCTCGATGGATTACCCATTTAAGAGTTGTTGACAAGAGTTGACACTCTAGAATCAAAAGTTGTAAGAACTAGATGTTGTAATTATGTCCTAAAAACTCGTTGTAACATAATCTATTCAATTAAGTCGTTATTGATACTATAATCTTAAAGCCAATAAACTAAGGACCCGAGTTATTATTAAGTAAACTAACTTTATGTAGAGACATAAAAGTTCATCAAGTTAAGTATAGAGCCTAAATAGTATAGATTGTACGAAACAGTTAGGCACCTTATTCCAGGACACAATGAATGCAGTCTCTTGTATAGTATAAACGATGTGATTCCTAAATCCTAGAGACATGAAAGTGTGGACATCATGTAAAGAGTTTACAAAGACTAGAACATGAAATAGTCACTTCTTTATGCTGTATTTAGTTTAGTCTATTGCTTTCCTTTTTATGTCATAGACCTAGGGTGTGAGGTGTCACACATTTTCATTTGCAAACCTGTCAAAGCTCAAAAAGTCTAAACTATACTATAGGAGAGACCCAATAGTTGAATCCCCAACCATGTCTTATCGTATTCTTTATAATTAAATTTTTATTTGCAATTGAAAGTCTTCAACGCATTCTTTAATGATGTTTTTAATGATATTCTCTCTCACATTTTATAAAACAATTTTTTCAAGAACGAGAAGGGAGGTTATATCATATAGTGAGTTTGTTTGTGATTTTCGGATTTTACATGCCTGACTTATTGACTGAGCAAAACAAGTGTTCTACAATTGTCCGTTCCATGTTTGAAAGATTGCGATTGTGGTACGCAGAGTGTCACAAGTGTGCTTGTCCAAGGCATTATTTGCCTATGGTCGTATGCTCGTATATCCTCAAACCACTTTATCTTTATGCTTTGTACTTAGTTTAGTCAACTGCTTTCCTTTTGTTGTCACCGACCTAAGGTGCGTCGTTTGCAATTTTCATATGCAATGTTGTCAATGCTAAAAAAGTTTAAGATGTATTGTAGGGGAGGCATGGTAGTTGAATCCCCAACTAAGCCCTATTGTGATTTTTGCAAATCTAAGCTTTATTTGTAATTGACAATATTCAATTTTTTCTTTAAGGATGTTATCAATGTTTTTCTTTATCTCTCACGTTTTATAAAACCAATTTCTCTCAAAAGATGAAGCGAGGCTACATCGTACCACAAGTTTGTCCGCAACTTTCAAATTTCACAAGGTTGCCTTGTTCATCAATTTAGAACAAGTGTTGCACAATCGCCCGTCCCGTATTCGAAAAGTTGCATTTTGTGACAAGTGGTATTAAAGCTTTGTTAGCTCCTTGGCTAAGCGAGATGCAATTATGTCAACAATGAAACAACTATCAAAGTTGCAACCGGAGCGACTGACTGAGATTGAAGAGGAATTCTTGGATATGAAAGAATTGCCAAACGAAGTAAGATTTCTCTAGACCCAACTTGAGATGTTTAAAGAAAAAGTCAGAGAAATAGACGCATTGAATGCCTAAATAGACAAACTACCCATAAATGAATTGGTGCTGAGGGTTGTTTCGTTAACATAAAACCACCAAAGTAGGTAGTTTTGAACGTGGAAGTAGCTCTTCAAGTTCTATTGCACAAATGGAAGAGCGTGTCGAAGATTTTGACTTTTGACAAGCTCCAACATAATCAGTTATATTTGAAGAAAGAGAAAAGTGTTTTTGCTAAATAGCGTATCAATTTTCTAGGTCACATCATCGAATGTAGAAAGATTTGAATGGACGAACATAAGTTGTAAGCTATTAAGGAGTGGAGAGCCCCCACTTCCGTTTCTAAAATAGGGTTCACCTACTATCCTCTAGACTCAGTACCGGGAGAAAGAAATAGATGGAAAAAGAAATGGGCTTGGTAATTTTTTTCTATGTAAATAAGAAAAAGAAATCCAATTTGGTACAAGAGCCCAAATTCAATAGCAGCCCATCAAATGAGGTCAACGACCCTATTTATAAGGATTTTCCATGCAAAATTGCATGTCCATGGAATACTAAAGCCCAACAACTCAAAGCTCTATTTCTAATATGAAATTCGATGGCTATAACACATATACTTGTCAGTTTCTCTCTCTTCTCCCAATTCGAACAATTCGACTTATTCCATCACACTGTTTTAAGTTTATTCCATATGAGCTAGCAAGGGAACCTAATGGACCTATATATCATGGACTCCAATGATTCAAGATTAATTGACAAAATTCTTATAGACTGAGTTAATCAACATTCGTTAACTAACGGGTCATTCATGTATGTATGGAACGATTCAGAATCACCTCGTTTGTACTAACTACAAAGCGGGCGGCATCCACAATTTCTCTGAAAAAATCTGGGTTACTACAACGTCACCACGATGTACAATTTTCCTGATAAGATGGTACTTACGTTCGATATGTTTTCCCGTTTACGACTTTTAGGTTCTCTTGAATTTGCAACTGCACCACTGTTATGACAGTATAAAGTGATTGATAGATGCATATTTGGAACGACTTTCAGATCTGTCAAGAATTTTCTTAGCCATAATGCTTCTGTTGTTGCTTCAAAAGTTGCTACGTATTCTCCCTCCATTGTGGAATCAACTATACAAGTTTGTTTTATGCTTCTCCAAACTACTACTCTTCTATTTAGAGTGAATACTAATCCTGATGTAGACTTTCTAGCATCTTTATCAGTTTGAAAATCATAATGAGTGTATCCAGTAAGGATCAAATCTTTTGTACCATACACGAGAATGTAGTGTTTTGTTCTTCAAAGATATTTTAGAACATTCTTAACAGTTGTCTAGTGATCACGTCCAAGATTGGACTGATACCTACTGACCATCCCTACTAAGTAGCAAATGTCAGATCTAGTACACAACATTGCATATATCAAACTTCCAACAGCGGAAGCATAGGAAATTTTTCTCATATCCTCAATTTCTTGAGGTGTCTTAGGACATTGTTCCTTTGACAAATGAATTTCGTAGATGTATAATAGCATACCCTTTTTGGAATTCTACATTTTATATCTAGACAACATTTTGTCTATATAAGATGCTTGAGACATGGCTAGTGTTTTGTTCTTGCAGTTCTGTACAATTTGGATCTTAAGAACGTATTGTGCATTTCCCAGAACTTTCATTTGAAATTGCATAGCTAGCCATTTCTTGATATTAGTATGAAATCCTATGTCCTTTTCCAATAAGTAGAATATCATCTACATACAAGACTAAGAATACTACAATGGAATTGACGACCTTTTTTGTAAACATAAGGTTCGTCAACCTTTTGTATCAAAGCCATAAGATTTGATCATAGTATCAAATCTTATATTCCAGGATCTAGATGTTTGTTTTAATCCATAAATGGATTTTTGAATCTTACAAACCTTTTGTTCTTGATCTTGATCTATAAACCCCTATAATTGAGTAATATAGATACTCTCTTCAAGATTGTCATTCAAAAAAAGTTGTCTTGACATCCATCTGCCAAATTTCATAATCATAAAACGTGGCGATGCATAAGACTATTCTAATTGACTTTAGCATGGCAACGATAGAGAAAGTTTCTTCATAGTCTATGTTAGAAAGAGACATGCGCAGTGGAAAAATGGAATACAAAATTCCCTAATTGCACCTATTTAACTTGCAACCCTAAATTAAAAGAATTAGGAAATATTATACCTTTGTATCTATTCGAATATGAAGTCTATACCTCTCACAAAATTCCAAAAGTTTTTGAAACCAAAATGTAACACCTTAAACTTAGGATTTGGAATTCGTATCTCCAGCATTCTCTGCATCCCCTGCCACCTGGCAGCATCATCCTTACTATTCTTAAAAACTTATTAGAATGAAATTCCTCTTCACAAAACAACACGAAATCTTTCAGCATGCTTTTCCTCACTCACATGCATCCTAGGAAAATTTCCAAGAGGTCACCCAACATAGAATTTCTTCAAGCTAAGCACGCTTAACTTTGAAGTCCCTATAATCGAGCCACCGAAAAAAAAGGTTCACATTGTTGGTATAGGTATTAAGTTTTAATTCTTTTCAGTCTTTCTTAACATGACTTTCATGTCCTCAAGGTGCACCTTGTCGGTATACTTGTCGATTTCTCTCTCTTCTCTCAATTCGGACAATTCGACTTATTCCATCACAGTTCTAAGTTTATTCCATATGAACTAGCAGGGAAACCTAATGGACTTATATATCATGGGCTCCAACGATTCAAGATTAACCATGATCAATAAGTTAATCCTTCACATGTTATTCGTAACCTCGAATGGATCAAATTACTGTTTTATCCTTGAGACTACATCTTATTTCTTAAGTCTCATTGATCCACTATTGAACAATTGGTTTAAGGTCCAACCTATAAACTTAATCCCTCTCGGGCTAATGTGAGGGTGGGGCCCCTTGTTCAAGACATGGATTTAGTGCTTAAGAGAACAACCTATCTACTAACCCTAAAACAGGTAGAAGTGAATTTTTTCTTGCATCTATGTTCCCAGCCATTCATCTGATCTTACCCTTGAAATAGGAGGCTTATTGGGAGAACGTTGATGAGATACCCTCACCTATGCAGATGTAACCCTAAAACAAGTAGAAGTGAATTCAGTCTTATGTAAGTACTTTATAGTGTTTAAGAGAACAACCTATCTACTAACCCTAAAACAGGTAGAAGTGAATTATGTCTTGCATCCTATGTTCCCAGCCATTCATCCGATCTTACCCTTGAAATGAGAGGCTTATTGGGAAACGTTGATGAGATACCCTCACCTATGCAAATGTAAGGATAATCTCATGTGAACAGGAGTTCATAGTTAGCTTAGGATTAGATTAAGCTACCTAAGTCATCAATAAACGAAATAGTCAGTTCTAAACAGTAAACGGTGTTTAACGTAAAAGTGACTATTTCATGGATCAGTCTTATGTAAGTACTTTACATAGGATGCCCCACTTTCATGTCTCTACATGAACAATTTAGGATCACCTCGTTTGTACTAATTACAAAGCGGGTCACATCTGTAGTTTCTCTAAATAAGGCACTATAGACTATTGAGGCTATATACTCGAACTTGATCCACATTTATGTCTCGACATAAAGTTCAAATGTATTAAAAAATAGCATCAAGACTTAGTTTATTGGATTTAAGATTATAATTTTTAATTTTTCAATAATGATTTTATTGAACTGAATATGATAACAAACTACGAGTTTTAGGACATAAAATCCCAACATATGTATTTTTGCCTCTAATAATAATGTTGAAAGATGTTTATTGATGTTGTCTCTTTGATTTGGAGTCGCCATGTAGGAGTTTCTCTGATTGTGAGTTTTAAGAAATTTACATAACCACAAGCCTACCCTCCATATACAGTTTGGTAAGCACATTCAGAGCCTAAGTGAGGAGGTTCGTATTGCTAAAGAGTCCATGGATAAAGCTCAGAGAAAGGTTGGGCAAAATCCTATGTCTGATGTTTTGAGTCGCCAAGCAGGTCTTGCCATTGAGGCCTTTTGGATGGCTGTTAAATTGAGGAAGCCTTCATGTGTTAGAAGTCCAAGAGGTTTGTGAGTTTCCTTAGAACTTGTGTTACCTCCTCGATGTTCTCCATTATGATTAATGGTCTTTCAAGGGTTTTTAATGGGAAGAAAGGTTTGCGGTAGGATGATCCTTTATCTCCTTTCCTTTTTATCATGGTGATGGGGTCCTCTCTCGTATGTTAAATCGGCCTCCTCGAGCTATCAGTTTCACAGGCATTGTGAGAAGGTTAGCTTAACTCATCTGACCTTTGCTAATGATCTTATGATTTTGTGCTGCTGATGATTCCTCTTTGAGTTTTATTAACGAGACTATTCGAAAGTTTGGTGATCTCTCGGGTATTTACTATCTTAGTAAAATTTCTATGTTTGTTGTAGGGGTTAATAGTGATGATGTTTATCGTTTGACTACAGTTTTGGGTTTTGTCCTCAGACATCTCCCTTTTTATCTTAGGCTTCTTTACTTTCTGGAAGTTACACCTACTGATTGTACTCTCTTATTCAACGTATTACTAGTCAGATTCATCTTGGTTTGCTAGAGTTTATTCATTTGCAAAGTAGATTGCAACTAGTTCAATATTGCTTGATAATCTTAAGGTTTACTAGGCTAACGTGTTTGTGCTGCCTGTGGTGATGCATCATGAGGTTGATAAAATCTTGAGGTCTTATCTTTGGGGGGTAAGGAGGAAGTAGAGGTGTTAAGTGGCGTGGCTGAGGTGTTTCCTTTTGAGGAGGGTGGTCTTGCTATTCTTGATGGGTTTCTTAGAATGTTGTGACTACTATGAAGAATCTTTGGTTGTTGCTGACTAGTTCGAGTTTTCTATGGAGTTCCTTGGGTGGAGGCTTATATTCATAAAGGAAGTCATTGTGGGAGGTCGATTCTTGTGTGTGGTCTTGTGTGTCTTTGCGTTATCATGTGAAACGAGATAGTCTAAAAGAGCATGTTCAGATGGAGGTTGGGATGGTAGGCATTGTAAATGTGCCTGGATCCGTGGTTGCAGGGTGGTCCTATCCTTCAACAAGTTGGTGAGAGAGCGCTTATAATGTAACGAGAGATAGGAGGCTAGCTCTCTAAGTTTATTGGTTCGAAAGGGAGTGGAGTGGTCGAGGGTCTTTGGATTTGATTAATTTATGGATAGGGTTCAAGTTGTAAGTTCGTGTCCTAATGTTGGTGATAGGTGGGTTTGGTTCTTAGTCGTCATAGTGGTTTTTTGATTTAGTGCATGGGATACTATTCATCCTCGTTGTTAAGGTTCGTTGGACAGGTTTCTGTGTGGGTGGGATTGGGAGTCTCGTTATCATTTGTTTTTTCATGTCCTTTTGGGTGTGATATTTAGTCTCGGTCCTTCAGGTTATGGCTTCCTCTCACAGGATTGGTATTGGAGGTGAGTTGTTTGGGGTTTGTCATTAGAGTTTGGTAGGGTGTGAAAAGGAAGTTGTGGTATGTTTCTCTGTGTGCTACGATTTATTTTATGTGAAAGGAGCATAATCATTGTTTCCATGGTGGTCACGCTCGTGAGCTCATTTTCTGTTTCAGCTTATTCCATCTTGTATCAGTGCTCGTGTGTTTATTTGCGTTAGGATGCTCATGGTATTATTTAGCTTGTTTTCTTTTTATTTTTGTTTTATCTGCTTGTTCTCGGGCTGTGGGTTGTTTGGACTTTTTATGTTTTTTTGCTCTTAATTTTGTTGGTTTATTATTGTTCTTTCTTTTGATACTTTGGATTCTTCCTTTTTGTGCATTGTCCGCTCTTGTGAGGTCATCCTGTTGTATTATGAATTAACTTTTTTTAAAAAAAGAAAGATAATGCAATTCAACTTTAGATAAAACATGATTCGAATTTTCATTTCAAGAAAATACAAGGGGACAGAACTTTTCTTTCACTATTTCAATTACTAGAATCTAATTTCAATTCTCACTTTTTTGTATTTTGAATTTACAAGCCTTTTTTTCTTTCTTTGGTATGAAAGGTGGCAACTACCTTGCTAGAACAGTGGGTAACCTTTCTATGGTTCTACACTTAGTTTCAAAGTTCGAATTTTCCTCCTACAGTGGATCATCGCTATTGATTTTTCTACTGTTAATTCGACCTCCCACGAATTCTCTTCTTCTAAGGATTCACTTTTCTTTAAGCTCTGCACTCTACTAAAAAGCCTTGATCTTCTTCCCCCAATGTTTTCATAAACTTCTTAAGACAGACCCTGACTTTGGTTAGGCTCGGATCTCCTTGGATTATCACCTTCTTCCCCTAATATATCAATGTTAACATCATATTCTTCCAATCCACTCCAGCCGTTCCCAAGGAATACAATACTGCATTCCAAGTATGGCAACTAACCCTCCCAGCATTAACTCAACATCTTCACAAATTACCTTCCCTTTGACTACAGTGCCCGAGCCCAAAATGACTCCCATAATTCGACGTTTCTCTTGTACTCAGTTGCAACTCTTTCACTATTTTTTTTTAAATAAATTGCGTGTGACTCCACAATCAATTAGTACTATAGCCACCTTCCCTTGTATCATCTCTTTTACCTTCATTTTCCCTAGTTGGATAATCCCACCACATAATTAATGGATAATTCCACCATCACTTGACTCTCCTCTTACGATCTCAGGGGCATTCAATTCTTTCTGATCAATTCCTCCTTCTTCAATAATTTCATACTCCTCGCCTTCTTCCTTGACAACAATCATTCGCAATTCCCTTTGCTCTTTCATCTTGCATTTTGTGGTCATGAGAATATTTCTCATTACAACGAAAGCACAATCCCTTCTTTCTAGATTGAAATTCAGCATCAAATAAGCGCTTCGTCTGTCCCTTTTCCATACTTCCTCTTTTGTTGTTCCTCGTAGAGTAAAAGTTCTCATCGGCCAATTCATTCCTCCTTTACTTTCTTCTGTATTCGCAATGGTATTAGCCTTGGTGCTATTATGGGAGTTTATTGTTGGAATTTTTTGTCCTAAAACTCGTAGTTTGTAAATCATATTCTATTCAATAAAGTTGTTATTGAGAAATTAAATATTATAATCTTAAATCCAATAAATCAAAGTTCCAAGGCTATTTTTTGAATAAACTTGAACTTTATGTGTAAACATAAACGTGGATCAAGTTCGAGTATATAGCCTAAATAGTCTATAGTATATGAAATAAAGGTTGGGCGCCTTATTTTGAGAGACTATGGATGCGGCCCACTTTGTAGTACAAACGATGTGATCCTAATCGTTCATGTAGAGACATGAAAGTGGGGCATCCTATGTAAAATGTTTACATAAGACTGAACCATGAATTAGTCATTTTTACGTTATAACACCGTTTACTGTTTAAAACTGACTATCTCAATTATTGATGACCTAGGTAACTTAGTCTTAATCCTGAGTTAACTATGAACTCCTGTTCATACGAGATTATCCTTAGATCTGCATAGGTGAGGGCAGCTCATCAGCGTTGGCCCAATAAGCCTCCCATTTCAGGGGTAAGATCGGGTGGATAGCTGGGAACATAGGGTACAAGATGGAATTCACTCCTACCCGCTTTAGGGTTAGTAGATAGGTTGCTCTCTTAAGCACTGAATCCAAGTCTTGAACAAGGGGCCCCACCCTCTCATTGGCCCGAGAGGGATTAAGTTTATAGGTTGAACCTTAAACCAATTGTTCAATAGTGGATTAGTGGGACTTAAGGAGCAAGATGTAATCTTGGGGGTAAAACGGTATTTTGACCCAGCCAAGGTTACGAGCAACCTGTGAAGGATTAACTTACTGATTATGGTTTTATCAAATGGACACAAATATATCTATAGTGAGGGGAGTGCAACTACGGGACTTTAGTGGAATGACCCGTTAGTTAACGAATGTTGATTAACTCGGTTTAAAAGAGTTTAGCTAGTTAATCTTGAATCGTTGGAGCCCATGATCTATAGGTCCATTAGGTTCCTCTGCTAGCTCATATGGATTAAACTTAGAACAGTGTGATGAAATAAGTCGAATTGTTCGAATAGGGAGAAGAAAGGAAAACCGACATATACAGTGATATAATCGTCGGTCTTCTAATTAGAAATAGAGCTTTATGTTTTACATACTATAAGTATGAATGCGGATTCATACTAAGAAGCTCGGAATTGGTCAAAAATAGTAAAAAGTCAAAATGTTGACTTTTGACTTTGAAAAGTCAAACTTTGACCGGCCTTATATTCAAATGTGATTTGAATTTTGGAAAAATGAATGCGGATTCATGCTCGGGAGGTTGGAATTAGTCAAGACGGACAAAATGGTAAAAAGTCAAAATATTGACTTTTGACTTAGAAAAGTCAAAGTTTGACTTTTGACTAGAAAAATCTAATGACCATTTTACCCTTGGACTAAGTTAGTGGGAAAATCCAACATTTTGTTGGATAATCCCACTAACTCTTAGTGGGATATGTGGCTATATGAGATATAGCCCACTAAGTTCCACTAATTGTTAGTGGAATATTAGGTGTTGAGATTTGGCAATTGAATTGCATGCATTTTTGCATGTAATTAGGCTATAAATAGAGATGTTTTCAAATGTTGAAGGACTTTTGCCTCTTTTATCATTTTCATAATCTCAACAAAAGAAAAAAGAAAGCTTCCAATCTCATTTTATCTCCATTACTTTCTACACCAAAATTGGGTCCCACAACCCGGTTCTTTGTCTAGAGGATAGCAGTTGAGTACTAGTGGTGGTCTCGGGTAGAATTGGTAAGAAGACATCAAACCTTTTGAAAGCTTCAAAGGTAATACTTCTTAAAACCCTAATTTGATTAGTTTATGGTTACATGTTAATTGTGGCAATTAGGGTAGAAATTCGATTCTTTTTCCGCTGTGCATGACTTAGTTCTATCATGTGGTATCAGAGCATGCTTCATTTTTACCCAATTGCATGTGGTGGGTTCATATTTATTAGATAAATTTTGGTTTGAACTAAAATGGATATATTATGATTTTGGCTCTAGATTAAGTGTTTTTGTTCTAATTATTGTAATTAGCCTTGTTAATGGCTTATTTTTATTGTTGCAAAGTGTTTGTAATTTTTTAAAAAATAAAAAAAGTCATTAGAGTTGAAGCTAGGCTGTAATTGGTTCAACCGGGTGAGAGAATTGAAAAAAATGAAGAAAAGAAGGTCACAGACCCGAAAACCCGGTTTTGACCCGCTTCGCGACCCGCACGCGCCCCTGCCCGCGCGCCCTCCTGCGCCGCCGCGCCCTCCTGCGCCCGCGCGCCCTCCTGCGCCCGCGCGCCCTCCTGCGCCCGCGCCCTGCATGCGCCCGCGCGCCCGCATGTGTCCGCGCGCCCGCATGCGCCCGCGCGCCGCCTTCGCCCGCGCGCCTGCCTTCGCACGACCCGTGTGCGCCTGGGCCGGTTCAAGCCAATAAATTTGGTTTTTGGGCCGGTTCAAGCGGTTCGGTTGGTTTTTTAGCCGGTTCGAAATTTTTGGGAGTGGTTCTGTACTACACCAAATTAATTATGTAATAATTTAGCACTTAGCTTAATTTAGGAGCCAAAAATCAGTCCATTTTAGGGTGTTTTTTTTATTTATGCATGTGATGTATGATTAAATTACTTTAAATTTGTATGTGCATTTTGAATGTCATATAGATTTAAAATCCCACCATAGGTTAACATGTTCATGCATTAAAATGTATGATATAAAGGTTATATTGTATTGTATGCATGTTAATTGATTAATATGGAAATTAATTAATATGATTAATTAATTATTTAATTAATTAAGTTATTCTTGATTAAATATGATTTAATCAAATTAATTAATTATTGTTTGATTTAATTTAATTAAATATGATTTAATTAAAGTTAAATAAATTAAAATCCATATTAATTGATTGTTTTTATTATATATTGATAAAATGATTGATTAAGTTTAAAAGTTTTTATAAGTGTTATAAAATAAATTAGACTTTTAAAATCAATAACAAAGATTAAATGCATGCTCACTTAGGTTAAACATATCTTCCATTTTTCATAGAAATAGGTCGATATCTTGTAAAACTGGTTACAAAAGGCTCACCTGGTTCAATCTTGTCAACAAGTCAGATAAGATGACTAAGGTTGGAGGTTCTTAAGTTGACGGTTTACGGAACACCTCCTACCTGGAGATCGTAATCAGTTCTTGAGCCTAGTTAACCTAGTTTAATGAGCATTCGTGAGAGGTGTGAGGTAATAAAAATGGTTTTTCACCTAGACATCATAGGTTAAAATCCTGTATAATGGTTATACTTGGATGTTTTATCTAGACTTAAGATTTGTTTAAGTTAGCCTAAATATAAATCTTGAAGTTTGGATTACCCTATTTTTTTCTTTTAGAACACTTCAACTAGAGAAAAATAATGTATTTTAGCTCTAGTGTCCCTAAGAGTTCACACCGTGAGGTCCATGCAGGGCTTTGTGCCGTGCATAGGAGCGGCCTCCCTTCGGAGAGTGTTTGCATGGATCAAAATCAAGGTGAATAGGGGAAGTAGTTCATAGTAAGTGGGTGAGGGATTTGTGGCAGCACATCCCACGGTCTCTTCCATTAGGTCGCACCGTGAGATTTCTATAATATGCCTGCTTGTCTGCCCTGGAGCGACGTTCCCTTCGGAGGGTTGTATTATAGGATTCGGAAACACCGCGAACTCCAAAACTGGATAGGATTTCTTAGATTAGTTTTCATAAATGATTCTAATCTATAAAATCTGAAAATGGTGGGTAACACTTACAAGAATTACTAAGTTGTTAGTATATTCTTGACTAAAGTAGCGATAACTAAGTGCTATAAAGAATAAAGAGTTATTCTTGAGATAGCATCTAGTCAAGATTGTCTTGGTTCAAAGGAGGAATAATCAACTACCCTTCGGAGAAGGTTGTTCTAAACCTTTGAAATATTGTTGCAAAATACAAATAATGAAAGGGTACATTATTAGTAATTGCTAAATTAGATTGGATATTTTTTATGATTATAGTTTTTTCTTAAAAAGAATATGTTTGTTTTTCAGCATGAATAGCTCAATAGTTCAACTTTTAGCTTCCGAAAAACTTAATGGCGATAATTATGCGGCTTGGAAATCAAATCTTAACACAATACTAGTGGTTGACGATTTAAGATTTGTCTTAACTGAGGAATGTCCTCAAAACCCTGCCTCTAATGCTAACCGAACTAGTCGGGATGCATATGATCGATGGATAAAAGCTAATGAAAAAGCCCGTGTTTACATTCTTGCCAGCATGTCTGATGTATTGGCAAAGAAACATGAATCCT
The DNA here is from genome assembly GCF_000004075.3 of Cucumis sativus. Classification (NCBI taxonomy): domain Eukaryota; kingdom Viridiplantae; phylum Streptophyta; class Magnoliopsida; order Cucurbitales; family Cucurbitaceae; genus Cucumis; species Cucumis sativus. The sequence goes on from NC_026658.2 coordinate 12,040,491, forward strand.
TAGCCACGGCTAAAGAGATTATGGATTCATTAAGGGGAATGTTTGGGCAACCAGAATGGTCCTTAAGACACGAGGCAGTCAAATACATTTACACTAAGCGTATGAAGGAAGGGACCTCTGTTAGAGAACATGTTCTGGACATGATGATGCACTTCAACATCGCTGAAGTGAATGGTGGTCCCATCGAAGAGGTTAATCAAGTTAGTTTTATCTTAGAGTCTCTTCCGAAGAGCTTCATTCCATTCCAAACGAATGCGTCTTTGAACAAGATAGAATTTAACTTGACAACCCTTCTGAATGAACTCCAGCGATTCCAAAACCTAACTATGGGTAAAGGAAAACAAGTGGAAGCAAATGTTGCTACCACAAAAAGAAAATTTATAAGAGGATCGTCCTCTAAAACCAAAGCTGGACCCTCAAAACCTAATGCTCAAATAAAAAAGAAGGGAAAGGGAAAGACTCCCAAACAGAACAAGGGTAAGAAAGCTGCAGAAAAAGGTAAGTGTTACCATTGTGGCCAAAACGGGCACTGGTTAAGAAACTGCCCAAAATACCTTGCAGAAAAAAAGGCAGAGAAGGAAACACAAGGTAAATATGATTTACTAGTTGTAGAAACATGTTTAGTGGAATATGAAAATTCTACCTGGATACTAGATTCAGGAGCCACTAACCATATTTGCTTCTCATTTCAGGAAAATAGTTCTTGGAAAAAGCTTTCAGAAGGTGAGATCACTCTCAAGGTTGGAACAGGAGAGATGGTCTCAGCTTCAGCAGTGGGAGTTTTAAAGTTGTTTTTTAGAGATAGATATGTCATACTTAAGAATGTCTTATATGTACCTCAAATGAAAAGAAATTTAATATCTATCTCTTGTATTTTGGAACAAATGTATAGAATATCTTTTGAAATTAATGAAGCGTTCGTTTTCTATAAAGGTATTCTAGTTTGTTCTGCTATACTTGAAGACAACTTATATAAGTTAAGACCAACTAGAGCAAATTTTGTCTTAAATACTGAAATATTCAGAACAGCTGAAAACTCAGAATAAAAGACAAAAAGTTTCTTCTAATGCCTATTTATGGCACTTAAGACTTGGTCACATAAATCTCAATAGGATTGGGAGATTGGTTAAAAGTGGGCTTCTAAGTCCGTTAGAAGATAACTCTTTACCTCCTTGTGAATCTTGTCTTGAAGGAAAAATGACCAAGAGATCTTTTACTGGAAAAGGTCTAAGAGCCAAAGGACCCTTAGAGCTCGTACATTCGGACCTTTGTGGACCAATGAATGTCAAAACTCGAGGTGGATATGAATATTTCATTAGCTTCATTGATGATTATTCAAGGTATGGTCATATTTACCTAATACATCATAAGTCTAATAGTCTTGAAAAGTTCAAAGAATATAAGGCTGAAGTAGAACGAATTAGGTAACAATAAAAATACTTCGATCAGATCGAGGGAGAGTATATGGACTTACGATTCCGAGACTATTTATAGAAAATGGAATCCAGTCACAACTCTCTGCACCTAGTACACTCAACAGACGGTGTATCAGAAAGAAGAAACTGGACCTTGTTAGACATGGTTCGCTCTATGATGAGTTTTCTCAGATGTCAGATTTTTTGGATATGCTTTAGAAACAGCTGCTTATATTTTGAATAATGTTCCCTCTAAAAGTGTTTCAGAAACACCTTATGAGCTATGGAAAGGGCGTAAAGGCAGTTTACGTCATTTTAAAATTTGGGTGTCCAGCACATGTGTTGGTAAATCAAAGAAATTGACATCGTTCAAAATTATGCTTTTTTATAGGTTATCCAAAGATCAAGAGGTGGTTTGTTTTATGATCCTCAAGAAATAAAATACCACATCAGGGATCATCAACCTCGTAGTAAACTAGTATTTAAAGAAATTTCCAAAAGTGCTATAGATAACCTAGTTCATCCACTAAAGTAGTTGATAAGACTAGGAAATTGGTCAATCACATCCTTCTAACAGTTGAGAGAGCTCGACGTAGTGGGAGGGTTGTTCATCAGCCTGATCGCTATTTGGGTTTAATTGAAACTCAAGTCGTCATACCTGACGATGGCATAGAGGATCCATTAACTATAAACAGCAATGAAGATGTAGATCGTGACAATGGATCAAAGCATGGACCTCGAAATGGAGTCTATGTACTTTAATTCTTTCTAGACTCTAGTAGATAACCAAATGACGTAAAACCTATTGGTTGTAAATGGATCTACAAGAGAAAACGAGACCATGCGGTAAAGTACAGACTTTTAAGGCTCGACTTGTGGAAAGGGTTATACTAGAGAGGGAGTAGACTAGAGGAAACTTTCTCTCCGTTGCATGTTAAAGTCATTAGAATTCTTATCCATCTTTTTATGATTATGAAATTTGGCAGATGGATGTCAAGACAGCTTTTTTGAACGGTAATCTTGAAGAGAGCATCTATATGTCTCAACCAGAGGGTTTATAAAACAAGATCAAGAAAAAGGTTTGTAAGCTTAAAAAATCCATTTATGGATTAAAACAAGCTTCTAGATCCTGGAATATAAGATTTGATATTGCGATCAAAATCTTATGGCTTTGAACAAAATGTTGACGAGCCTTGTGTTTAAAAGGTCGTCAATTCCATTATAGCATTTTTAGTTTTATATGTAGATGATATTCTACTTATTGGAAATGATAGGATTCTTCCTGATATCAAGAAATGGCTAGCTATGCAATTTCAAATGAAAGATCTGGGAGATGCACAATACGTTCTCGGAATCCAAATTGTTCGAAACCGTAAGAACAAAACACTAGCCATGTCTCAAGCATCTTACATAGACAAAATGTTGTCTAGATATAAAATGCAGAATTCCAAAAAGGGTCTGCTGCCGTACAGATATGGAATTCATTTGTCAAAGGAACAATGTCCTAAGACACCTCAAGAAGTGAGGATATGAGAAATATTCCCTATGCTTCCGCTGTTGGAAGTTTAATGTATGCAATGTTATGTACTAGACCTGACATTTGCTCAGTAGGGATGGTCAGTAGGTATCAATCCAATCATGGACGTGATCACTGGACAGCCGTTAAAAACATTCTACATGCTCATGTATCGTACAAAGGATGATCCTTACTGATACACTGATTCGGATTTCCAAACTAATAAAGATGTTAGAAAGTCTACATCAGATCAGTATTTACTCTAAATGGAGGAGCAGTAGTTTGGAGAAGCATAAAGCAAACTTGTATAGCTGATTCCACAATGAAGCTGATCATTTTACAAAAGCCTCATGGCTAAAGTGTTTGAGGGTCACCTACACAGTTTAGGTGTACGATGTTTGTAAACTAGGACAAGTGGGAGACTTATTGGCCATGTGCCCTAGTTTCATATATATTTCTCTCACACCACATCTCTCATACCACTAGGAATTTTAGTCCAAGTGGGAGTTTGTTGGAATTTTTTGTCCTAAAACTCGTAGTTTGTAAATCATATTCTATTCAATAAAGTTGTTATTGAGAAATTAAATATTATAATCTTAAATCCAATAAATCAAAGTTCCAAGGCTTTTTTTGAATAAACTTGAACTTTATGTGTAAACATAAACGTGGATCAAGTTCGAGTATATAGCCTAAATAGTCTATAGTATATGAAATAAAGGTTGGGCGCCTTATTTGAGAGACTATGGATGCGGCCCACTTTGTAGTACAAACGATGTGATCCTAATCGTTCATGTAGAGACATGAAAGTGGGGGCATCCTATGTAAAATGTTTACATAAGACTGAACCATGAATTAGTCATTTTTACGTTATAACACCGTTTACTGTTTAAACTGACTATCTCAATTATTGATGACCTAGGTAACTTAGTCTTAATCCTGAGTTAACTATGAACTCCTGTTCATACGAGATTATCCTTAGATCTGCATAGGTGAGGGCAGTCAGCGTTGGCCCAATAAGCCTCCATTTCAGGGGTAAGATCGGGTGGATAGCTGGGAACATAGGGTACAAGATGGAATTCACTCCTACCGCTTTAGGGTTAGTAGATAGGTTGCTCTTAAGCACTGAATCCAAGTCTTGAACAAGGGGCCCACCCTCTCATTGGCCGAGAGGGATTAAGTTTATAGGTTGAACCTTAAACCAATTGTTCAATAGTGGATTAGTGGGACTTAAGGAGCAAGATGTAATCTTGGGGGTAAAACGGTATTTTGACCCAGCCAAGGTTACGAGCAACCTGTGAAGGATTAACTTACTGATTATGGTTTTATCAAATGGACACAAATATATCTATAGTGAGGGGAGTGCAACTACGGGACTTTAGTGGAATGACCGTTAGTTAACGAATGTTGATTAACTCGGTTTAAAAGAGTTTAGCTAGTTAATCTTGAATCGTTGGAGCCCATGATCTATAGGTCCATTAGGTTCCTCTGCTAGCTCATATGGATTAAACTTAGAACAGTGTGATGAAATAAGTCGAATTGTTCGAATAGGGAGAAGAAAGGAAAACCGACATATACAGTGATATAATCGTCGGTCTTCTAATTAGAAATAGAGCTTTATGTTTTACATACTATAAGTATGAATGCGGATTCATACTAAGAAGCTCGGAATTGGTCAAAAATAGTAAAAAGTCAAAATGTTGACTTTTGACTTTGAAAAGTCAAACTTTGACCGGCCTTATATTCAAATGTGATTTGAATTTTGGAAAAATGAATGCGGATTCATGCTCGGGAGGTTGGAATTAGTCAAGACGGACAAAATGGTAAAAAGTCTATTGACTTTTGACTTAGAAAAGTCAAAGTTTGACTTTTGACTAGAAAAATCTAATGACCATTTTACCCTTGGACTAAGTTAGTGGGAAAATCCAACATTTTGTTGGATAATCCCACTAACTCTTAGTGGGATATGTGGCTATATGAGATATAGCCACTAAGTTCACATTGTTAGTGGAATATTAGGTGTTGAGATTTGGCAATTGAATTGCATGCATTTTTGCATGTAATTAGGCTATAAATAGAGATGTTTTCAAATGTTGAAGGACTTTTGCCTCTTTTATCATTTTCATAATCTCAAAAGAAAAAGAAAGCTTCAATCTCATTTTATCTCCATTACTTTCTACCAAAATTGGGTCCCACAACCGGTTCTTTGTCTAGAGGATAGCAGTTGAGTACTAGTGGTGGTCTCGGGTAGAATTGGTAGAAGACATCAAACTTTTGAAAGCTTCAAAGGTAATACTTCTTAAAACCCTAATTTGATTAGTTTATGGTTAGATGTTATTATGGCAATTAGGGTAGAATTCGATTTTTTTCCGCTGTGCATGACTTAGTTCTATCATTTATCACCTTTTCTCCAGAATATCCAGAAAGATTTGCTTCCTGACGTATATCTTCCTTGTTCTCTACCTTTTGCGAGATTCGTATCATTTGTTATATCCTTCGACTCACATAATCCATCTTCGCGTAGATCCATAGTTTCAATCCCGACATAAATGTCTCTTTTACCATTCTCTAATAGGTCCGACAAAGGAGTACCCACTTATCGAATAAATTTTGATATTCCTCTATCGTTGTTTTTGTTGAATTTGCAAGAACCTTACATACAGCGATTCCTCCTAACGGATCGAAATCGCACCAATAATCTTTCCTTCATATTCCCAATCTACAAAGTTCTCTCGTTCTTCTTGAGAACGGTAAAAGTTCAATGCTAGTCCCATAAAACTAATAGTGGATACAGTCATTTTCTCAAATTCAGTAAGTTTATGAATGTGCAAATCTCTACGCGAAACAGCAAGAATCAGGTCATCTCCATTGAATATCGACATCTCACCTTCTTAAACTTATTGCAGTCACTATTACTTTCATCATCTATTTTCTTTCCTTCTTCCTTGTTTCGTTATCCCATCTTGGTCACCCTTCGCCTTCGTCCACATTCTTCGTCGATGAATTGTGCATTGTTGTCGATTCCATAATTCGTAACATCATCTGATTCTACCTCTCCATATTTTTGGATATTGGCCAACGTCTTTTCGATCACCAGTATCTTACTAATCTCTTTCTTAATGTTCTGTATTTCCTGGTCAAACGTCTCCATCTCTTCGATCCGAGTCTGAACCATTTGCATTCTTCTTGCCCAAGATCAATGCTCTAATACCAATTTGATGGAAACCAGTCTTGGAATAAAATTGCTACTATATTATTAATGATAGAATAGGAATGAAATCCTAATTACAATATGAAATCCCTCTCCTGTTATCTCTCTCTCAAGGAAGAATAGAAATTCACTTTCTCAAACAAAACCTAACTTTCTCGCCCACGATTACTTTTTATTTATACTAACAATAAGGTAACTAACCTTCCCTTTACTAACCCTCACATGCTATTCTGTGCACGTGATATTTTTTTTTTAATTTCTTTATCCCTCTTCTGCTGTACAGATGTAATATAGGGGGTCTATCAGATTCCTCCTCTTTTCAAAGCCTCCAATCAAACTCAATGCTAAGTTTGACTGCTCCCTTCAGAGTGACGACCCTCATTTTCCCCCTTCCGTGGTTTGGGGATGATTCCTCCTCTTTTTAAAGCCCTCAATCAAACTTGATGCTATGTTTAGAACGCTAAGAATAGGTGGTTTAGTTTTGGTTAGGCCAAAAGTGAAATTTTCCCCCACAAGCACTACTAGTTAGGGAACTCAACACATTCTACTTGACTTAATCGACTTGACTCTCTAATTTTTATGAGCTTTTTTCAATGCATATTGCATATGTTTTTTTTATAGTTGTTGATTGTCTCACATTTTTATGGTTTGCATTTACAAGCCCCTTTTTTCTTTCTTTGGTATGAAATATGGTAATAGGCCTTGCTAGAACGATGGGGTAATCTCTCTATGGTTCTACACTTAGTTTCAAAGTTTGATTACTCCCTTCAAAGTGACAACAAGCCTCGTTTTCCCCTATTGTGGATCAGAGAGGATTCCTCATCTTTTCAAAGCCCACAATCAAACTCAATTAGAGTAAAAAGGAAAAATTTTCATCTCGGGCGCGTGTACCTCACACGCATCTCTCTAGGATTTCCAAGTTCTCTCACTCGGCTGGTGAAGGAGGCGAACGGTTGGTGAGTGCTGCGGCCAGCAAGGATCAAATTCGAAGGTAATTCGTTCAATTTTGGCAGATTGAATGTGAAAACTAATGTCATTTGGTATCCATTTCGAAATTGATTACAATTGATCAATTGAACCATTACGAATGATATTCGTTTTGATTCGGGAGAATTAACGTTGTCCGAAATTGTTTAAATCGGTTTCCAAGCTGAATTGATTTGAACTATCTTGAAAGTATTGCGTGTGGTACAAAATCAATTTATTGGCTATCAGTTCTGGTTTGGAGACTGTGATTTAATTCACTCGCTGGAGGGATCTCGCATTATCTCCTCGTTGAATTTCAATTCTTTTTTAGTTCATTCATGTTCCAAATTGGGCCGAAAAGATCATCACGGGTGTTGGGTTGATGTCTTAAGCATGAAACAATGAAGAAATTATCCAGTGACATTGAGGAGGTGAAGAAACGCGTGATGTCAAGCCTTCAACGCGTACATGATATGACGGCGAACGACCGAAGGGCGGCGACTGCAAAGGCTGACCTAATTTCTGTGAGGAAGAAATGGTCGGACATGAGTGGACCCAAACGGTTACGTGAACGTGAAACATATAGAAATCGAAATACAGGAAATGGACCGAGCGGAGATGGTCCATTAAGATTGTTGGCCAAAGGCGTGTGGACCGATTGTTTCGAATGAAAACTTGATGAAGCCTAGTGAGCCGATAAAGGGTGAAGCCGAATGGCGTGTTCACATTTACGAATGGAATTGGTCATGGATCTCTGGTTGATGGGCCATCGTTGAATGATGGCCGTCCATCTCACACGAAATTGGGATTCACAGAAGGAGTGCTTACCTGCTGGTGCTTCATGTGTTCAGCATGTTGGGCAAATTGCAGCGACCGAAGGATATGGACCTCGACTGGATGCTATTGCAAGTGCCCAAAGATTGGCCGGGTGATGGGCATTTGAATGATAGGCCAGCCATTAGAGAACCGTTTGGTACTAATTCCAATGGTAGGCCGCCTGTTTCGATTCGTGCATGAGGTGCAGAAATCTAATAATTCTAGAGGTGCAGGCAACAAGAGGTTTCTCTATGACCTATACACCTCTGACTACCGTGGAGAGAAAATTGTGGTGACCCGTTTGAAGAAGTTATTAGTTAAGGAGTTAGAGTGTGGGAGAACTCCCTCGTCAGCCAATTAATTGATGCAAAATTGCTGTATCTAGTCATCTATCGTCTTATAGAGAAGATTTGGGTAGAATTGAAATGCCAACAATTACTCTGATGGAGAATGGGCTATCTGCTTTCAATTCAAACATTTAAAGTCAATACAGTGGATCTTATCCCGTGGCCCATGGCACCTTGGAGGCAAACCTATGCTCCTCGCAAATGGACTCCAGGTATAGTTCCTGAATCTTCGTCTTTTGATTTAGTTCCTGTTTGGATAAAGTTAGGGAGGATTCCGTTGGACCTATAGATGGATGCTGGTTTGGCTGTGGTAGCGAGTGCAATAGGAAAACCTCTTTTAGTTGATCTTGCTACTAAGAGAGAGCGTCGTCTTTCTTATGGCCGTATATGTGTGGAATTGAATGTGGACAATATTATGCCTGCCGAAGTAACAGTCATCCTTAGAGGAGAGGAATTTATTGTAACTGCCACTTATGAGGGAAATCGAAAAAATGTAACTTGTGTAGATCTTTTGGACACTTGCAGAACACCTGCCCTAAGAAAAGAGGCAATGAATTTAAAAGGAAGCTGCAAGTAAAGAGGTTCCTGTTAAAGAGGTTGTTCCTACTAAAGAGGTGGTTCCAGATTGTGGGAGTATGGAGATGTTGTGTTGGAATCCTTCCAACACATGGAAGAAGGAGAATTATTACCCATAAACTTCCTGAAAAGGTGGAGGTGAATCAGGAGGAATTTACCCTAGTTGACAGGAAAAATAGGGGAATGATCTCAATTCGGGACAGAGGGATAAGGGCAGAAGTGAGTATCACTAACTCCTTTAAGAACCTCATGGAGGTGGATAAAGGAGATAAATGGCTTTTATCTATAGTGGATGGCTCCCTCCTCCTTACGAGTAGATGACTCTTCTATGGTCCTTTTGAGTACTACAGGTGATGTAATTCCTATGGGAGAGGCGGCTTCCATATGACCTCATGGTTAGTTGGTGTACGTGGAACGTGCGGGGCCTTAAGAGCCCTGTAAAGTGTAGAGCGGTGAAGGACCGGGTATGGTCTTGGGTGATTTTAACACCATCAGACTCCACTCTGAAGCCTTTGGGGGTGCTCCGAACGTGGTGGATATGGAGGAGTTTGAACGTGGTGGATATGGAGGAGTTTGAATAGTCTCCCACGATATGGAGGAGTTTGGTTCCATGGATTCAGGGTGGGCCGATTATCCAGCAGTTTGGGGAGAGGGTGATCTATGATGCGGGTAGTCGGTGGGATGCGAGGCTGGTGGATTTCATGGGTCGGGATGGTGATTGGAGGTGGCCACTTGTTTATTTGGATTTGATGGACATTTGGGATAGGGTTCAGGGAGTGAGGCTGAGTCCGAGTGTTGAGGATAGGTGGGTTTGGGTGCCGGGGAGTCATGATAGTTTTTCGATCACCAGTGCGTGGGAGACTATTCGTCCTCATAGTAGTAGAGTTGGCTGGTCGGGTTTACTATGGGGTGGGGGAAATATTCCTAAGCACTCCTTTTGTGCTTGGTTGGCCATCAGGGATAGGTTGGGTACTAGAGGTAGGTTAAGTCGGTGGGATAGGTCGATTCCTTTATCGTGTTTGCTTTGTGGAGGGAACTATGAGTCTCGTGATCATTTGTTTTTTTCTTGTCATTTTGGGTGGGAGATTTGGTCGAGGATCCTTTTGCTTAAGTCATCTTCTCATAGAACCGGTTATTGGGGGTTGAGTTATCTTGGATTTATAATCAGGGTATTGGGAAGAGTGTGAGGAGAAAACTGTGGCGCCTTCTCTGGTGTGCTACAATTTATTTCATTTGGCAGGAGCGAAATCATCGTCTTCATGGAGGTTCTATTCGGGAGCCTCTGGTTGTATTCCAGCTCATTCGGTCGTGTATTAAAGTGCGTGCTGCTTCTTGGTCGGATGGTGTTCATGGTCTTATTTAATGTTCTTTTCGTTTGCTTGTCCCCGGGCTGTGGGGTTTCTCTTCTCTTTATTAACTTTGTTGTCTTTCTCTCTTCTTCTTGTCCTTTTAATGTTTGGAACACTAGTTGGTTTCTTTTGGTTTTAGTTATTGTTCCCGAGATGTGGGGTTGTTTTGGGTACTTATGGGTTGTTTTGTCTAACTACTTGTTCTGTGAGTGTTGTTCGCTTTTGTCTTGACCTCAGGCTGTGGGGTCCACATTGTTGTTGTATAATATTATCATTACCTTTTCAAAAAAAAAAAAAATCAAACTCAATGCTAAGTTTGACTGCTCCCTTCGAAGTGACAACAAGCCTCGTTTTCGCCCTACTGTGGATCGAGGAGGATTCCTCCTCTTTTCAAAGCCCTCAATCAAACTTGACGTTATGTTTAAAACACTAAAAATAGATGGTCTAGTTTTGGTTAGGCCAAAAGCGATGTTTTCCCCAAAAGCTCTAATAGCTAGGGAACTCAACATGTTCTACTTGACCTAACCGACTTGACTCTGCATTTGTTATGAGCTTTTTTTAATGCATATTGCATATGTTTTTTTTATAATTGTTGATTGTCTCACTTTTGTATGGTATGCATTTACGAGCCTCTTTTCTTTCTTTGTTATGAACTGCGGTAACTAGGCATTGCTAGAACCGATGGGGTAACATTTCTATGGTTCTACACTTAGTTTCTAAGTGTGATTGCTCTCTAATTTTCAAAACACTTCATTTCTAAGCACATACAATATCACCTAGAAAAAATGAAAATTGTTGTAGTTAAGATCAAAACTAAATATTATGAAATAAGACATAAGAGATTTGATTTTAACAACCTTCCCGTTGTACTTGGGATCCACTCTGGCTTTGTGCTGGAAAATTGGTTTGGAGCTGATCGTAAGCTTTCGGTTGCTCTTCTATAACCTTTAGATACTCTTCAAAGCTATAAGCTTTGCTTCCTGACGAAGAATCTTCTACTATTACAATACATAAGAAAATTATATTTCATAAACCCTGTATCATAATTTTATAGAATGATTATTCTATAACCCTACCGATAGTTTCATTCTTAACATTCATAGACACGATGCATTGCAGCTATCCAATTCTATTTCATGTTCTCGAGAATGGCTCGGTTTAACAATAATGTTAATTTTTGTTTTCTATTTTAAAATAATAACGCTGCTTACTAATCTTTTTTTTTTTCATTTGGCATTCTACTTTTTCTACTTAGCTTTCTTTCCTAGTGATAACAAATAACACGGGTGATAAAAAACTTAATCACTCACTTGTTTCAGCCACCGAAAGCCCTTCTCTTCATTGAATTTCAATTTCATCGAGACTAATTTCTCACTCAAACATGTCTTGCATTCTCTAGAAACGTCCTACAAACAAAAATGAAGAACAAAAAACTACAATAAGGTCTATGAAAAAGTTACAAAGGAAAATCTCAAAAACTGATATGTAAGTCATAACAACCTTAAGTCCTCTTATCGTGGGTTAAAATGCACGTAAGGTTTTTCCAAGAGTCCGAGCAACTAGCATGTAAATAAGTTAAGTCAACTAAATTTGCTATAAATTTACTCGTATTAACATTATCATTGTTATAGACTTGACAACTTCAAATTTATCAATATAAAATATGCTTTAACAAAACGTACCTTGAGGTTCCGCCAACCTCATTAAAAAAGCAAATAATCCAAAAATTTAACAAATTTATAGTGCATATTATGTATATCAATTGATCACAACAAAATAAGATCGAACAAATACCCATGAGTAATATTTAGCCACCAAATGAATAATGATGAAAACCTGAAAACAAAACCGAGAAAAAAAAGGAAACAATTCATCAACAAAACAAATTTAGGGGACTAAAAATTGCTTACCTTATTACACACTTCAAAATATTAAGAAAAGTGGAGGGAAAAAACCAACCAATAATCAACAAATAAACTTCAACACAAATAGCCATAAATTTTCTTCTTTAAAGGTATCACAAATAAGTCCATCAGTAATAACAAAATAAAAAAGGGCAATGTGCAATTGAATTCTGCAGTCGTAAAGCTATGCTAAAGGCAGTATGAAATCAAACTTGAGCACTAACAAGAAAATTTGCAAAACAAAAATTACTAGACATCATTAACTAAAGTACCAGCACAACAATGAATGTGTAACCTCCGCAAGAGCAAACCCGAATGGAGAAGAACATGAAGAAATATATAAATAGAAGAAACATAAAAGACAAACATGAAACACATGGAAATATACAAAGGGGATAAATAAAAGTACAATTATAAAGTGATGAAGCACAAATATAGGTATCAACAGAACCAGAATACAAGTCTTACCCTATCTCGACTGTCGAGGAGTGTTAACCAACCGTCGGAAGGTTGGTTTTATTTTTTAGAAAAAATTAATGTTGTCTGAATTCTTTTCCAAGCCACTAACCAGCCCCTCCTTATCTATGATCGGCGATCAACTCCTCAACCTCTAATTACATTTAAAAGAGTGATGCAAACATTGTGTGAAATCCCAAACCTTTGATGGATCCCACCATCACTCTCTTTCTATCCCCTTCAAAACCTCATTATTTTCAAGAGAGGCCTCAAAGCTTCTTCCAATTAACATAAAAGAAGAATGAAAGAGAAGAGAGAAAGGGAAAGTGGTTCAAAAGCTATGGAAAAAAAAGTAAAAGAAAATGGTCTACTCATTGGCACATCTACACAGATGATAATGTTAGGGCAAGGCAATGAGAGACAGAATGCTTTTGGAGCCTTCTCCTCTACTTTCGAAGATTTTAACAAACTAAAATATGCAAATGTTACAAGAAAGATCTTTGGAGATTTGAAATAATCCAAAATAAAGAAAAAGGAAAACCCCAATATATACAAATTTCAGAATCTAAAACTTGAAAAGTGATTGAATGATGAGATATGTTTGTACAATCAATTATAGAGACAGTGAAATATTAAAACAAAAATGAAACGTATCAAGATAAAAAAAAGCAACTAGTATTATGACCTTTGTATGTCTTCAAAATACAAACATCAAAATGAATCAAAGATCTACCACACACAAATAATGGTATCAACACAAAAAAGCAATTGTTTTAGTAACAATATTGAGTACAATTAAACTAAGCATGCTATTGTCCTTGACAAATTACATTCTTCTAATCGAACAAAATCTGACCTTTAAATAGTGATAGAAATTGAAGATGAAAGCAAGTTTAGCTACAACTTCAGACCGTGATATATATGACGAAACCTATAAAAAAAAGAAGAGTACCTAACTATATTTACACAGAGGAGATCTGATGCTTACTAGCATATCAGAGGCTCAATCGATTTAAATTTAATTGAAAAACAATCCCTATATTTTAATGCATACACATTGAATAGCCCCTGTTTCAATCCAATTTACAAAACTACCTCCATAAAATACATAATGGGGAAGTTCGACCGGATGCACTGTGCTTTACCAGAACCACATGAAATTATTGGAACATAGTTCATTCAATTAACTTTCTATTCAATAATTGAAACAAATGGAAAGAGGACAATTGAATATTAAATAAAGATGGAATTAATTGGGAACTCACGGAGTAATGCGATTTGTTCGGGGGCTCACCACTGGAGTTGGAAGAGAGACAAGGATTAGAAAGGAAAGGAAGAGGAGCGTCTGATAATCCAGCGGATTCTTTGATGAGTGGAGTACTAGTAGTAGTAGTGGAGGTTCCAAGGACATTGAAGTCAATCCGGTGAGAGTGAGGGAATCAAGAAGGTTGAGGTTGAAGAGAGTAGAAATTGCAACCAATATCGGGACGATGGTGGAATCGAAATTGCGAGGGAAGAAGAAAAGAGCATCACAGGTCGAAGTAGAGGAGGAATCAACACTGGAGAAAGGAGAAAGATGAGGAGAACCTGCCATTAATGGAAGAGGGAGGAAGTGAGAGAGAAAGGAGGAATTAATTAATTAAAGAGAATTAGGGTTTGAGAAGAGAAAAAATGGAGTGTACGAACAAAGAAGAAGAAGAAGAAATGGAAAGGACGCGCTAAGAGAAGAAGATGGAGATGGATCGGTGAAATCGGTATGATAGGGTTTCTTCCTTAAAGAAACGGAAATTGAGAGATAGGCCTTAGGGTATTGAGAAGAGAAAGGAAAAATGGAGTGTACGAAGAAATGGAAAGGACGCACTAAGAGAAGAAGATGGAGATTGGATCCGCGACTAAGAGAAGAAGATTCAGATGGATCCGCGAATGGGTATGATAGGGTTTCTTCCTTACAGAAAGGGAAATTGAGAGATAGGCCAAAGAAGACAAGAGAGCAAAGAGAAGGGGGAGGAGAGGGAGGAGAGGGAGACTTGGCCGTTAGAGAAGAGGAGAAAGAAATTTTAAATGAGAGAGACTGTACATGTAGGGTTTTTATTAGATTTTTTTTTTTTTTTTAAATCTTGCTTAATTGGATTGAGAGAATTTTGGTATTCGCTTCATCGACTTGTATTAGCTGTCCATTGGTCCATTGTTTTGTCATTTTTTTCAACAAACTAAATGTTTTAAGCCATTTACAAATTAGATTTCGATAAATCGATAATCATATTCTTTTACAATATAGGACTAAAAAAGATAACTAATATATATATACATACAACAGTATTTAGTTAAATTACAAAAAAAAATTCTTTTGAATTTTGTAGTTTGTGTAAAAAAATAACCTTAAACTTTGAAATGTTAAAAAAAATTGTTTTGAACTTTTAAAAATTATTCATAAATACATCTACATACGTAGGATGAAGGTATTGGCATGCTTCTCTAAAAAAACTTTCCAAAAAGATGTTGTGTGACTTTTGAAAAGAAAAATTACAAATGGGGTCTTTTTAAACAAATTAGATATATCGAGTTATATTTCTTTAATTTTTTCCTTTTTTCACATATTATCAATCACATCTTACTTTTTTCTTTTTCTTTGGAACCCTGCAAAAATAACAAAAACATTTATAATCACATGACTCATGTCACTACATTTTCTAAATTTTAAAAGTAGTAAATTTAAAAGTTGATAACCCTATGATTATCGTTTGATAGTCATCTAATATCACTAATTTTGTCATATTCGTAATATCCAAATAAGGTTTCTTGGTGAGTCTAGAGTCAAACGTGAGGACTTATACTAAAAATATATTTATATTTTGAAATTATCTTAAGGTGATTAATAATATACACCTAAGAACAATAGCGGTATCATCCACTTGTAAGGGGGAGGGGAGTCATCCACTATAGATAAGGTCCACTTGTCTCCCTCACCCAACTTCATAAGGCTGCCAAAAGAGTTAGGCATAATCACATCCACACGTTTACCCTTCTCTCGAACATAAACCAACTCTCTTTTCTTCCTAATAACGAGTAATTTCATCTCGATTACCTACCTCCTTTTCCTTAATATGCCTAATGGTGGAGCTATTAGTCTTACTTTCCTCCAACTATTTAAAGTCTAACACCACATCAACAAGACACAATTGTCCGTTCCTCCTCTTTGTTTGAAACCACCTTGCTCACATCCTCCTCTCGATGAACTTTGTTTTCCACAATCTTAGGACACTTACCACTAGAATGCCCAAAAGACCGGCACAAATTACACCTTCGAGGCTTCCACTCATAATTCACAGCCATAACGAAATCCTCTCCCCTAAGGTGAATTGTAAATTCAGCAGGCATAGGAGAGTCCACATTTGATTCAACACATACTCAAGCATGTGACAACCTTCGTCTTTCCTTAGTAGCTAGATCAAAAGATAGAGGTTTGCCTATAACACTAGCCACAACAGTCAATCTGACATCTGTCCATAACTCCATTGGAATCCTACCTAGTTTAATCCATATAGGAACATAATAAAAACAAAGGATTTAGGGACAATACCTGGAGTCCATTTACGGAGGAGCATACTTTTGCCAGCAAGATGTCGCGATCAACGAGATAGGATCCATTCAACAAGTTTTGGGCATCTGAATTGGAAACAGATGAGTCCGTTCTCAAGAATTGTAATCGTTGGCATTTTAATTTATCAACAATAACAACGAGCTAAACAAAATCCTCTATCCAGGACGCACTAATGAAAACTAAAATGTAAAATAAGTACGAAGTAATTAATTAAAACAAAATACAAAAGAAACCCACAGTAAGTTGACAAAATGCCCACAATAAGCTTCAAGATGAGTGAGAGGGAACACCAAGAGAAACATGAATAGCCTTGCTAACTTTTCACTACTAGCCAACTACATATTTTTTTACAATACGTGTTAGGGAAATCTTTCCCTTTGTAAAACAGACCAATATATAATCAATCATTGGCTCCTTATGGGAAAATACAGAAGCCCTATACATGTATGTTTCAAGCCTGTGTTGAACAACTTTTAATTCCCTAAGATAAGGAGATTTATTTGAAGGTTCGAGAATAATGACATGTCCTAAACTAACCCACCATTTCGCAACAGTGAACCAGTTTGATCGTTAGGGACAACTTTTGATAATAAGTGCACAACCATGCCCCAATTCCAATGTTGCCCAAAAGTAAAGGCCTTTCTTCACAAGGCTCCATAAAAAAAAGTTCAACTTTCACATAAAGATCTTATTTCTTTTTTATTGCTCCAAGAGATCTAATAGATCTATTTTCACCACACAAATCCTTTTTGTTATCATGGGAAATGTGTTGGTTGTGCTCAAACCAAATCTCTGCTAGCAACACTTTTATCAAATTAACCCATATTGTTTTTTTAAAAAAAGAAGGATATGAGTCTCACTATTATTAATATTGAAAAATGAAGAGACAAAGTTCAATGTCATGAGGATTATACAAAGAGCAATAGGATGGAGGATCAACAGACGCACCTGGACATCTCAACTAGGTTGACACCCCCTTAGCGCCCTCATCACATCCAAAAAGCGACAACACAAGATCAAAACCAAAAGCCACAAATAGAAGGCTTTTTTTGTGTTTGTTTTGCCTTTGGACATTACTCCTTTGTTATCGGTTTTAGCTTGGTTGGATATGATGAGGGTGCTATGGGGTGTCAACCTAGTTGAGATGCCAAGGTGCACCCCCTGATCCATGGTTACATGTTCCTTGTATAACTCTCTTGTACTATGAGCTTTTGTCTAATTATTATTATTATTTTAATATTAATAAAGAGGTTGTCTCCTTTTCAAAAAAAAAAGAAAAAAAAACAAAACAAAACAAAAGCCACAAATATAAAACCAAACAAAATGATAAAATAATATGTCCAAAACAAAATCATAAATCATAGGTAGCAGGTCGAGAACAAATAAGAATAAGCCTTGATTGAGCAAAAAATCCCAACAAATATTGAATGTTTGGAGAAGACGGAACTAACATTTCGATACAAAGACATAGTCAATTAAAAGGTGCTAAATATTTTTCATGTTATCAACACAAATGGGGCAGACATGAGGTGAGAGGACATGGGAGGGAAGTTTTCTTTGAAGTACTAAAGCACAGTTTAATTTTCCAAACAACGTAATCCATATGGGGATATTTATCCAAAGAGTGAGCTAAATAGCCCAATGAGTGATTGTTTTATAAAACATCGTTTTGAAATAACAAGTATTTAACAATTAACTCTTAACATAAATGAAATCAAACTCAAACAACCTAGAATCGTCGAGACAAAAAACAATAAACTAGGCATAGAAGCCCTATCCCGTGATACGATACTTACGAGATGAAACTCTAGGCATCAATTGTGCCCTATCTCGTTATAACTACAATGAGATGGAAAACTAGGCATTCGTACAGGCTCTCGTCCCTTGAGATGGGAAACTAAGCATCTTTAGAAGTCTTCATCTCTTATCTAATACCAATGATGGAAAGCTAGGTATTTACTGAATATCCAAATCAAATGACCTCTATGCACAAGAAAATCTCTCCCGAAGGGTTGCTATATATCTTAGAATATTTTAGGTATAGACTAAAACATGCTAATATTATTTTCAAGCTTAAACATTTTGAAAACTTAGCACAATCATGATTGCTTATAATTTTAATTAGTAAATTCATCAATAAAAACATGTTTACCAAAATGTTTCTAAATTCATGCTTTGGAAATACATTATAAATCAGTATCCTCAAATATTCAAACATCAAAGCATGCTTGAAACATTTGATAGTAAATTCATGTTTAGAAATCAACTTTAAACTCATTTTTGTCACTTATCGAGAGTAGCTTGGACCCTTGGCTTATAAACTTGTTCTATCTCCTTCAGATCTAAAATATCAAAACTTTGCTTAAAATTTCCAAAAACCACAAAAACAGCCCAAAGACATTAGCTTGCGTACAAAATATTGTGGCAGAAGTTGGCAGGCGCGTAGGGCTTGCCTTGCCATGTCTCATTCTAACCTCAAGTGCAGCGTGTCACAATCACAACTTTTCAAACACGGAACAGAGAATTGTGCGGCACTTGTTGTAACTCGATGAACACGTCAGTTGTATAAAATTCGATATGATGTAGCCTCCCTACAGGTTTTAAGAGAAATTGGTTTTATTAAACATGAGAGAGAAAGGAAAGCATTGGAAACATCGTTAAAAAAAACTTTGAAGATTGTCCATTGCAAAGAGAGCTTAAATTGCAAAGAGTACCTCTGTGATGAGATTGGTTTGTGGAACCAATTGGGATGGGAAAAAGTTTAGAGATATTTGAGAGAAACTCTTTTCTTTTTGCAAAGAGCAATAGCGTTAGCTTATTTTTTTCTTTTTTATTAATTCATTTTTTAAGAAAATTGTTTTCTTCTAGATATTATAACTCTCTTTCCTTCTAGGAATAGAAAATGAAGTAGAAGAGAACCATGAGATTCTATTAATTTACAAATAATTAAATTAATATATATATTTCAAATCTACTGATTAATTAAACATTAATCAATTAGTTAATAATTAATGAAATCGAATTTAATTAAATAATATTAAACTAAACTATTAATTAATTCTCCAATTAACTAACAACACTAAATTATTTATCTTATATTTAACTTAAGTTAAATTTGAATCATATTCAAATATAAGTTTCTCTCAATAATTTTAATATGAATCCAATTCACATTAAATTAATATTTGAACTCATTCAAATATTTTATCTCTCATAAATTAATTTTGAATCATCCCCAAAGTTAAATTTATATAGTAAAGTTTGATAAACTTTATATTATAATGTATCACTATACATTATACTAATTCCCAAGTTAAATTTAAACATTTTAAATTACAACCAATATAAATAAATCTCATTACCTTTACGAGCTAGGAAAGGGACCTAATGGATCTACAGATCAAAAGCTACAACAATCTAAGATTAATTGGCTAAACTCATTAACCACATTAATCAATATTCGTTAGCTGTGTGTACACTCCATTAAAGACTCACAACTGAACTCTTCTCACTAAAAATATATGTCTGTGTCCACGGATATAGACCAATAATAGTAAGTTAGTCCTTCACGAGTGTTTGTAACACCAGTTGGATCAATTTACCGCTTTACCCCTATGTTACCTCTAATCCTTAAAAACCAGTGCTCCTCTAATGAACAATTTTTTTATGGTCCTACTAATAAACAAAAACCCTCTCATGTCATAGAGAGGGTACGAACCCTTTGTCCAAGTTTTGAAGCCACCATTTAAGCTAACATTCATCTACTTACCCTAAAGTAGGAAATGAGTGAATTCTATTTTGTTTAATTATAATCCCAACTCCCCACTCAGTCTTGTCCCCAAAATCACTACTACAAAAATAGGCTCTCTTGACGGTTGTAGTTTTCCTTTCTTGACGTTTTTAAATAAAAAAACGTCAATAATTTTTATGAAAGGCCAATTTTCAACTTTCTTGACGTTTATTAAACACATTCTCTGTTTGAAAATGAGTAAACACGTTCACCGTCCTTCTGTCGCATTCCACTTTCGCTAAACCTCTATTCGTTTCCAAATCCTTCATGGTTACTCATTCATTTTCTTCCCTTTCTAAAGGTAATAATTTTCCTTTTTTCCTTTGTGATTAAAATTTGTAATTTGTTATTTAAAATTGGAATGCAAAATTAAAGAAGAGGAAATGTGCCTTAGAGAATGGAAGAAAGGTTTTGCATTTTAGGCTTGAAAAGGGGGGATACAAGTTATTATAATTGTAATATATAATATTTTGAACAAGGCTACCAAGCGTGCAAATATGATTCATTGGTTAGTTTAGGGATTGGAAAGAGAAGGATTGTGGAGTTTGTGATAATATTTTGGTACACTGGAGCTGGAAACAGAGAATATTAAAAAACACATACTGTTATACACAATATTATAATAATACGAATCACTAGCTTTTCTTCTTCGTTTTCTTTTTCTTCTCCTTGAATTTTTGTTATGGGTATTGTATTCCGTTTTGTGTTTTAGATTGTGAAGTATGGGGTAGCTAAACTCTTAATCCTAGGATAGATGTAGACAAAGTTTATGAATTATTCTTTGTAATGCATCTGATTATTTGCTCTTCATCTTTTCATGTTTTTATGTGAATAACGTTCATAATATCTTAATCACAGATTAATTGTTGATTGGCCATGAACCTTAATCTTTGCATGACTAGAGTGGTTATGAACTTGGAAAGAGATAATTAAGGATCCTTGAGGAGGTTGTTGAAAGAAGTGGACCTAAAAACTTTTGTTTGTTAATAAAAAGAAAAATGAACAGAGATTCATCTTCGTCATGGGTCTTGATGTTTAATTTAATTTAAATTGTGTATGAATTTTTAATTACGAGATTTTAATATGTTGCAATCCTAGGGATAGATGTAGCAAAGAGCACTATAGCCAAGGTATAGAGTGAGGGAGATAAGGTTTATATGTCTTAGAGAATGGAAAGATGGAATTTGTGCTAAAATCATTAGTGTTCCAAATACAATTATGAATTGGGTATAGTTGCATTCCCCCTTCTGGATTGCATAGCACATAAATATACTCTCATGGATTGCATAGCACATAAATATACTGTCAAAAACAATAACATAAAACACAAACTTGATTTAGTTTCATTCACACTTGTACACCAACATGTTTCAAGTAATGATCATATATTAAAAATCATTTTCAAATTTGGTAATATAAAATGGAAGAAGTGAGACCTTGAGGTTTTGACCACCAATACTATCTAACTGATGAGTTTATGATTTTTGTTTCTATTGTGTTCTTTCCTTAAGCTTTAACTTGTTTTAGGGGCAAGATGGTGAAGGTCTAGTCCACAACCTTTCCCAAGAATTTAATGATGTTTGGGTTGACCCAATTATTGTTATTGGACACCGTTTTATGGTAATTGGTTGTTATGGTTTTTAAGTGTGTTTTGATATCTTGTGTTAAAAAATAATTGCAAAAAGTCGGAAAAGTTTGTTAAAGATTAGGTGTTTTTAAGTTTGTCATTCCACTTTAATTCTCACCAGTACTTGCTGAATGGAAGCCTCTTGTCTAAGACAATTCGAGTGGAATAACTCTTGTGACTACCACAACATTTGGGAACTCACCAAATGTAAGACTATTCCTTTATCCTAGCATTTGATCTCTCTCTATAATTTGGTTTGCTATCGTAAGTTTCATTAAAATAAATGCTGATAATTCAACTCCAATGTTCTTATTTTCTTAACTCCCATTCAGTCAGTTAGAATCAGAACTCATTTATTTATCTTGTCTCCATAATTTGGATTCAAAGATTCATCACAATAATCTTCTCAACAACATTCTTGAAAAGGTATTGAATTTTCAACTGTGTGACCTTTATACACAAATTTCTTCAAAGAAATTTACATTCTTTAGAGTTTAGAGCTTTGAATTCTAGTACAACTTATAAAGCTTTTGATACTTGTTAGAATTTTTTGCTTGGTGCGGATAAAACCTTATTTACATTCTTTCTTTCCTGCATGTTCTCTTTTGATATTTGTTAGACTTTTTTGCTTGGTTGTCCTTAGTGTTTTCCTCTTTAGCTGAAATTTTCTATCTTGAAAAAAATAGAGCTTTAAAATTCAACTTTAACTTTATTTGATACTATCTTAGTCCATACTTATTTTGGTATTTCTTTCCTTTCTCACAAACAAATAAGAGGTTGCCTTCACAATATGGCCAATTAACAATATGGCAACCTTTTTCATTGCAAAACATATTAGAGGTTGGTTACTTAGTTAGCCTTATTGGGTAAATAATTGACATTTAGGTACTTTTTAGTTTGTATATTTATAGATGCCAAATCGATATGTGAATTTTAATTGTTGCTTATTTGAAACATTGCAACCATTTGATAAAATGTTGCTATGTGAATCCATCTTAACTTGATATATTATTTTATTTTGGTTTAGGTTGTGGAATCCAAGTTTGTATTTGAAGTCAAATTCATCCAAGATCATTGAGTTTCAAAGCTTCTTTAATTAAGATTTTGTTTCTTGAACTAGAATTGTAGTCTTGTGATTTTTGGAATAGCATAGTTGGATTGGTTTTGTAATTTTGGTTTTGTAGATTCATCCAAGATCACTGAAGTAGTGTTTTGTATATGACAATATCGAACAAACATGTAAAGTTTTCGAAATGTTCATACATATATGATTAAATGTTAATATATGTTAAAGTTTTGGAATTGTACTCGTGCATATTTATGAGATTGTTGGGCCACACTACAGGAATTATAGAGACAATACAGGAACAAAAATATAAATAAATTATAATTTAGAAAAAAAATGAAACAAGCTTGACGTTTTTTAAATGTCATAAACAAATACATTCTTGACGGTTTTTCAATGTCATTAACAAGTAAATTCTTGATGTTTTTTAAACGTCATAAACAATTGTGTTCTTGACCGTTTTTAAATGTCATAAATTACATTCTTGATAGTTTTTAAATGTCATGAATACTCATTCACTTGACGATTTTTAACTGTCATGAATATTTGTATACTTGACGTTTATAAACTATTAAGAATCGCTATTCTTGACGTTTTATTAACCGTCAAGAACTTTGACTTTCTTGACGCTGGCTTCAACGACGGTTTTAAAACCGTCAAGAATAGTGATTCTTGACAGTTTAAAAACGTCAAGAGAATCTGTTTTTGTAGTAGTGAATGATAAGCTTATTGAGTCGGCGATCTAGCCACTCTCACTCGTACAAATCAAAGGACAATCTCTCGTGAACAAGAGTTCATAATACACTCAAGATTAAGACTAAGTTATCTAGGTCATCCTAGTGAAATAGAAACCTAACTAGTTAATGTAGTAACACCAAGTGGTTACTATTTCACGATCTGGTCTATTGCAATCTCATTGCATAGGATACCTTCACTCGCATGTCAACTACATGAACACATTGGATCATTGTATTTGTATCAAATACAAAGTGAGTCGTATTCATAATGTTACCATGATAAAGGTACCCAGTCTTATCCCTATACTATAGACCCTTTAAGCTGATCTCGAACATTGATCCCTGTATGTCTCTACATACTATTCAATACTTATTAAACAGTTTAGGATGTTAGTTTATTGGATTTGAGTTACAAAACTAATAATATAATCAATAACAAATATTACAATAATAACACTTTATTAACAATGGTCAATGGATTATATTTACAATCTACGAGTTTTAGGACATAAATTCCAACAAACTCCCACTTGGACTAAAACTCTAGTCTCTTTGGGATGTTCATAATAAAGTAATCATCTAACATTGAAAATGGTAAAATGTACAAGTGTATTACATAAAATGTGTATATACAAATACAATAAACTAGGGCATCCTCATACCCATTACACATCTGCCACTTTTCCTAGATTACCAAATGTACATAACTCGCAGATCTAGACTTTCTAGAAGACCCTCGAACACTTTAGCCATGAGAGTCTTTGTAAATGGATTAGTAATATGCCCCACTATTATCACAATATAAAGTGATGGGGCATGTTCATGTTTGGAACAACTTCCAAATTATGCAAGAACTTCCTTAGCAAAACTGCTTCTTTTGCTGCTTCACAAGTAGCAATATACTCAACTTTCATAATAGAGTGTGTAATGATGCGTGGCTCAGGCTGCTTGATCATGCCAGGACATGCTTCTTGCATGTCCCAAGCCTAAATAACCTCTTTCGCTCAAAACACGCTCATCTCACCTTGTCATTCTGGCAATCAACCCACCCTTGGCCTTGCCTAGAAATATGATTTTTCTACCAGAAACTTAACTCGACTTTGAAGCTTAAATCAATAAGATTCCTTCTACAAACTTACTTAGAATGTCTTCACTAGCTTACCACAAAGTGTCACTACCAAATTCCAAGTATTGAGTTATGTAGCTCCAAAATACTCTACATTGTTCAAGTTTTTTTTTTTTTTTTTTCTGAAAATGACCTTTGAGTCTTTCTTCACTTCAATGCCTTTCTTCCTGGTAGCCTTTCTCCTGATACTACACTCAATTTAGGAGATTTTTGAAGTAGAGTTACCCAATTAACACAAGTTGATTGTTAACATAATTCATCCAAAGTTGTACATATAGTGATCCTTGCATGCTCTTTGGTTGACACTTTTATTCTCACCTCTTACGCCTATACTTGCCACTTTCCACCTCATGCAAGACACTTATTTGGCAAAACTTAGGTATCTTGTATGTTGTCCACTTGTACTCTACCGCACATCTTACCTCATATTGCTTAAGTCATCCTTGGACGCATATCCCTTTTTCTATGAGGGTTCTTTAGTAAATTCTTACTGCCAAGATTGCCTAAGACTTTTTTTTCTCGCCTAATCTCCCAAACATCCCTCAATGCCTTCAACAAACCATGCCATCTGACTAGCATTTGGTTGAATTGCCCCATTGGCCGCATGGCCTATGTCCACATAGCCCACCTCTTTGTTGCATGACATTCCTTATCCACGTTCTAACTTCTTTAGAGTTTCTTGACATTTCTTAGATGCTTAGCTTCCTTGCCTAGCGCATACCCTTGGTCATATAGCCTTGTCTTATAGAGGTTGTCTTGACACCTTTCGGCCATACCACATCTCAACCTTTGGCCACCCAACATGTCTATTTAGAGGTTCGCTTGACACTTTTGGCCGCCTAGAGTATGCAACATGCCCTAGCCAACACTTAGCCATATTTCAAACACCCTTTAGGCCTTTCTTTGTTACGATGACACTTTTCTTTTGTCATCTTAAAAATATTAACACATCTTCCATAACACTTCAACTAAACTATTTAATCTTAAACCATCTTTCTCCTAACATCAACCCCTAATGTCCTATTGAGTTCTTTAGATGAATTAAGGATTATTGAGTATCGGGGTTTACACGCGAGATGTAAGTCTTCCTCCTTGGAATTACGTATAGTAGTGTGCGGAGGGAGAGGAATGTGATGCAGGTCTTCCTCCTCAACCCTAAGGAATTTTTCTTCGCTAACAATGCCCTTTTGATCGGGTAAGGGCTTGTTCGGTCAGGTCGTGAGGTGAAGGATGTTGTTATAATGATGGGGGATTTGGTGGTGAGAGGATAATAGACATGCGAGAGGACTTGGTAAGATTGATGAGGGGGAGGTTCAATTTTTGGATGAGGACTGGAATTGAAGGATTTGGATTTTGGAGGAGGCGATGAGAGAGTTAAGGGTCGGATTGCAAGAGCTTTAGGGTCGATGACCAAGATGTTTATTAATAACATGTGTTTGATACATAATTACAACACTTTGACCAAACAACCAATGCTTAACTATTTTCAAAACGTCTGGTCATCTCGCTGCAAATCCTTCAACCTTCTTCTCTACTTGGCCTAAACACCTCATCTTGGAAGATGAATTTTTGAAAGAATGTCTAAAAGACTAAGGTTTTATGAAATCCTTTTCGCAATACCTTTTCATAAACATCATTTCACATAAACAACATCAAATAATTTTATCTCGCATAAACCTTTCTTTATCCTTAACATACTCATAACATAACAATTTCACATAAACACACATTAGTTAACATTCATTCCTTTCACCAAAGATTTTGAATTGTTCTCTACACTTTGATGTAGAACATCTCCCTTCTTGATGTTTCTTGAGTTTTATCCTAGAGGAGGTTTGAATTACCATTTTTGTAGTTTAGGATTAGTTATTTGAATTACCAATTTTGTATCTTGAGTTAGTTATAACTAACTCAACTCCAAGTTAAACTAACTCAACCCCAAGTTAGTTTAACAACTCTTGTAATCTCCAGCCTATAAAAAAGCTTCTCATTTTCATTAATAAGACATAAAAAAAAGAGGCATTATACATAAAGATTTCTAGCTTTGCAATTACTGCATCAATTGGTATCAGAGCATGATCCTAGCTCACTCTTCCCTAAAAAAACTTGGATCCTACCCTCTTATCCATGGACGCGGAAGCCTCCTTCAACCAACGCTTGCAGTTGGTAGAACAAGCTATTGAAGAACTTCGAAAAGGGCAGTCGGATATACAATAATCGTTAGTAGAATTAACAAACCTTTTTACCCGATTTCATGTCCAACCTTTAGAAGAAGCAATTTAGCCCCCAAGAAACCCAATTGCAGGAAACCAAGAAAGACAAGAAAGACCAATAAACTCTGTTGTAAACCAAGAACTACTAAGAAATCAACCTATTCACATCCACAATAATCGATTGTATGGAAACAACGTACCTGGAAATTTCTTAAGCGATTCTGACTCTTCCGATGAATACAACTTGCTGAACATTCATCAAGAACCTCAACAAAGGCTTGGACTTCGACCATACTTTCAAGAAGATTAAGAAATACGTATGAAAGTGGATCTCCCTACCTTCAATGGTCGAATTGACGTGGAGAAGTTTCTTGATTGGATCAAGAACGTAGAAAAATTTTTCGACTATGCCAATACACCCAAACACAAGAGGTTCGATTAGTTGCTCTCAAACTTTAAGGTGGCGCAAGCGCTTGTGGGATCAATTACAAAACAATAGACGATTATTCGGTAAACAATCTAAAGATTAGCTGAATATCTTATAAAAAGATGTTGCCGTAGGCTTATGGTGACAGGTGAGAAAGTAAGTTGTGTCTTTTATGACTCTTAAACGTTGAAGTCAATCAATGAGTTCCAAATGCAATATTGGAAGGTTTCTTAAATATTTTGATGCTTTTGCATGTTATGAAAGAACTTGGTTAGATGTGAGAAAGGGGTTTATGAGATTAGTTACTTACTATTCCCTTTTTCACTTTCATTGCTACTCAGTAGACATGCTATGGGCTCGTGTTTCTGTAGAATATAATTCAGATGCTCTTTCTCTAGATTATAATTTATATGTTCTCTCTACAAATTTGAAGTAATTTCTACTGCTTTTGCTAATATTCTCTATAGCTTATTCAAAATGTAGTTGTTTAATAACTGTTCAGATTTAAAATATATTATAGAGTTAAATTTAACATAGTTAATCAGCTTAAGCATTTGACTCTGGTGTTCTTAAGATATAAATTCAAATGCCTATAATTTTATCATGTGGATCTTTTCAATCTTCTCACATACTGTCTTCATTTCATAATCTTGCCTACTAGCTGCGTATCATCAATGAAATTACCATAGGAGTCCACATGTGGTAATTATGGATCTAGCACGATATACTGCGTATCATGTTGTTGGAGACCATTTTAAATGATTAACCAGTCTATTGGTGGTTTGAGTCTTTCCTTTTGAATCTATAGGTTGTTCAATGGTCTAATATTAACTGTGTTTAGATTTATGGTAATTTTCATTCTTTTACAGCCTTAATAACCAAGAAAAGGTGTGCTTTTATAATCTTTTCTTTCTCTTCGGCAGGTTGGTAATGTAGAAAGGATACATGTATACTATGCCCATGGACTAGATAGCCAAACCTTTGTTCGCCGATGTTATTGGCTCCTAGATAAGTATGTTATGGTTGAAAGAAAATTGTTAAATTTCTTGCTACCAGTTGTTTCAGTGGGGTCTATCCCCATCATGCCACAAGCAAAGAAAAATGAAATTAAACAGTGGAAGTATATCGTGTTCTACTTATATAATTTATGACTTGCTTCTGCTTTTTGTTCAGGACCTTTGAACACATTGTCCTTGTTTATTACCGTGAAACACAAGAGGTTAGGTTCAGCACAATGCATCTGCAGTTACTAAAATATTATCTTGAGACAAACTTTTATCATATGACTACTACATCTATTTAAGATTTGCTAATTTTTCCTCCATGGTTGCAATATTAGAACTTCATCCAAAATAATGTTGTCATGTGTGTCTTTAAATTTTTACTGGCAGTCTGGCACCATATAGATCTAGTAGTTGTGCATGCATGTCTTCCTCTCTATCCTCCAT
Source organism: Cucumis sativus (assembly GCF_000004075.3). Classification (NCBI taxonomy): domain Eukaryota; kingdom Viridiplantae; phylum Streptophyta; class Magnoliopsida; order Cucurbitales; family Cucurbitaceae; genus Cucumis; species Cucumis sativus. The sequence continues at coordinate 12,069,079 of NC_026658.2, forward strand.
TGAAAAACTCGATAATTATCTGCTTGTGTTTTATTTTGATGATTTAATCCAATATTTATTATGGATAAAGTCAGCCATAAAATACATATGTTTACTACTGCTCTTTGTACATTTTAAATACTAGATTTCTTGATGATTGTTGTCTTTAAGTTGCTCTTAATGTTGTTGCATATCGAGAAATGCACTGTAATTTATGTACCAATTTTATCACTGCTTTTAACTAAATCTTCAAAAATCAAGGCACCACTTGGATGTAGAGTGCTATATGGTGATTCAAGTGTTGAGAGTTCTCTTTCTTCTGCTATCCATAAATTTATGGAATGGAAAGGCAATGATCATGACACTATTTTTTGTCAGATAAACACAGGTTTCATATGCTTCAACTCTGTGGTGCTTCACAGCACACGGATAAAACTTCCAAACATTCTGCACCCAATATTACCATAATGCATTTGGACATTTCATTAACAACTTCTTACAATTAGCCTTTCTATATTGAAAATAATTCGTTGTCTTAACTTCCTGTTGCTCCTAGTTTCAGAATTTTCCATCCACATCGTTGAACTCAAATTCTGGTTCTGTCTCTAACCCATCAACTCTGTGGCTTTTATCGGAGGAACTTGATTCCAAGGTACTCATGTTTATTCTCTTGGTGAAAATGAATTGTCAGGTGATACTGGCCGAACCTGTCAAAAATAAATGAGTCATAGTTTGTTTGATCATTCATTTTCTAATCTTTCTTCTTTATATTTAATTAGTTGTTCAATTTCTTAAAAAAGAATTCTGGTTTATTTATAGTATATTTGGTAGTATGCATGCCTCAGCTCCTTTAATGCATGTCTCTTACAGTATATTTGGTAGTCTTTTATAATGTTACACCCTTTTTTTTAATTCCTAAAACCTTTTAACTTTCCAAATTTTCATTCATTCTTTTAGAAAATTATTTTCATTATTTTTTTATGGTTACAAAACCATCCATTAACTACATTAATTAGACAATTCACTCCAATAATAAATAAATAACTTTTTTGGATCTAAGGTATTTTCTCATTCTACAAATTTAATTTACTATATAAAGGTTATTATGCTAATTGAAAAATATATTTCTCTCAAGTATGCAATGACAGAAAATTAGGTTATAACTATATAAAAAATATATTTTTAGGTATTATAATTTTTTTAAAAAATTATATTTTAAATTTTTAATAAAACCTTGCATTTGGGGATTCACATGTTTGTTACTTGTCGAACCAAAAAAGATAAATTCGTGGTGAAAACTCTTTAAAAGCCCAATTCGTGGAAGGAAAAATTGAACTGTGGCGTTGAGTTATTTTGTTGTTGAAGAAGATCGGTAAAAAACCACAGCATTAAAACTTCTTTTTGTTTCTTTAAGTATATTTTAGATTGCAGCGTATTTTCTATTTGGGTTTAGTTAGGGTTTCTCTTGTTTATTCCAAGATATGCATGGATAATTCATGTTCGACTATTTGGAAAGAGGGATTTATGTAGCACGGGTATTATATAATGGTTTTGGAAGTGTCGAGATAAATTAAGGACTTTTTTAATCTTCTTCAAACAAACCTATACGAAGGTGAAGAATAATTTGTGCTTGTATTTTAGTCGGAATAAGAAGAAACATGAAGAGAATGCCCACGAGGAAAATGACCATGAGAAAAAGTTGTGTATTCCTCCATCCATAACTGAGCACTCTAATGTGTATTCCTCCCTCCATAACTGGCTTACTTTGGACTGTTTGGATAGAAAGAAACAATAGAATTTTTAAGGATAAATCAAGGTTTATTGTTAACTTGTGGGAAGACATATGTAACTTGATCGGAGTTTGGTCTAGGCGTCATTCATCTTGTAACCAATATGATGTTAATTACTACCAACTCTTAACTTTAAGCTTTGTTAGATTAGGTTGTTCCGGGCTGATAGAACTAAGTCATGCACATCGGAAAAAGAATCGAATTTCTACCCTAATTGCCACAATTAACATGTAACCATAAACAAATCAATTAGGGTTTTAAGAAATATTACCTTTGAAGCTTTCAAAAGGTTTGATATCTTCTTACCAATTCTAACCGAGACCACCACTAGTACTCAACTGCTATCCTCTAGACAAAGAACTGGGTTGTGGGACCCAATTTTGGTGTAGAAAGTAATGGAGAAAAATGAGATTGGAAGCTTTCTTTTTTCTTTTGTTGAGATGATGAAAATGATAAAAGAGGCAAAAGTTCTTCAACATTTGAAAACACCTCTATTTATAGCCTAATTACATGCAAAAATGCATGCAATTCATTTGCCAAATCTCAACACCTAATGTTCCACTAACAATTAGTGGAACTTAGTGGGCTAGGTGTCTATATCTCATATAGCCACATATCCCACTAAGAGTGTGGGATTATCCAACAAAATGTTGGATTTTCCCACTAACTTAGTCCAAGGGTAAAATGGTCATTAGATATTTCTAGTCAAAAGTCAAACTTTGACTTTTCTTAGTCAAAAGTCAATATCTTGACTTTTTACCATTTTGTCCGTCTTGACTAATTCCAACCTCCCGAGCATGAATCCGCATTCATTTTTCCAAAATTCAAATCACATTTGAATATAAGGCTGGTCAAAGTTTGACTTTTCAAAGTTAAAAGTCAACATTTGACTTTTTACTATTTTTGACCAATTCCGAGCTTCTTAGTATGAATCCGCATTCATACTTATAGTATGTAAAACATAAAGCTCTATTTCTAATTAGAAGATCGACGACTATATACACTGTATATGTCGGTTTCCCTTTCTTCTCCCAATTCGAACAATTCGACTTATTTCATCACACTGTTCTAAGTTTAATCCATATGAGCTAGCAGAGGAACCTAATGGACCTATAGATCATGGGCTCCAACGATTCAAGATTAACTAGCTAAACTCTTTTAAACCGAGTTAATCAACATTCGTTAACTAACGAGTCATTCCACTAAAGTCCCGTAGTTGCACTCCCCTCACTATAGATATATTTGTGTCCATTTGATAAAACCATAATCAGTAAGGTAATCCTTCACAGGTTGCTCGTAACCTTGGCTGGGTCAAAATACCGTTTTACCCCAAGATTACATCTTGCTCCTTAAGTCCCACTAATCCACTATTGAACAATTGGTTTAAGGTTCAACCTATAAACTTAATCCCTCTCGGGCCAATGAGAGGGTGGGGCCCCTTGTTCAAGACTTGGATTCAGTGCTTAAGAGAGCAACCTATCTACTAACCCTAAAGCGGGTAGGAGTGAATTCCATCTTGTACCCTATGTTCCCAGCTAACCACCCGATCTTACCCTTGAAATGGGAGGCTTATTGGGCCAACGCTGATGAGCTGCCCTCACCTATGCAGATCTAAGGATAATCTCGTGTGAACAGGAGTTCATAGTTAACTCAGGATTAAGACTAAGTTACCTAGGTCATCAATAATTGAGATAGTCAGTTTTAAACAGTAAACGGTGTTATAACGTAAAAATGACTAATTCATGGTTCAGTCTTTATGTCAACATTTTACATAGGATGCCCCCACTTTCATGTCTCTACATGAATGATTAGGATCACCTCGTTTGTACTACAAAGTGGGCCGCATCCATAATTTCTCTAAATAAGGCGCCCAACCTTTATTTCATATACTATAGACTATTTAGGCTATATACTCGAACTTGATCCACGTTTATGTTTACACATAAAGTTCAAGTTTATTCAAAAATAGCCTTGGAACTTGATTTATTGGATTTAAGATTATAATATTTAATTTCTCAATAACAACTTTATTGAACAGAATATTATTTACAAACTACGAGTTTTAGGACAATAAATTCCAACAAACTCCCACTTGGACTAAAATTCCTAGTGGTATGAGAGATGTGGTGTGAGAGAATATAAAACTAGGGCACATGGCCAATAAGTCTCCCACTTGTCCTAGTTTACAAACATCGTAGACCTAAACTGTGTAGGTGACCCTCAAACACTTTAGCCGTGAGGGCTTTTGTAAAAGGATCAGCAATGTTTTGCTGAGAAGAAATCTGGGTTACTACAACGTCATCACGATGTACAATTTCCCTGATAAGATGGTACTTGCGTTCAATATGCTTTCCTCTTTTATGGCTTCTAGGTTCTCTTGAATTTGCAACTGCACCACTGTTGTCACAGTATAAAGTGATTGGTAGATGCATATTTGGAACGACTTCCAAATCTGTCAAGAATTTTCTTAGCCATACTGCTTCTTTTGCTGCTTCACAAGCCGCTACGTATTCAGCTTCCATTGTGGAATCAGCTATACAAGTTTGCTTTATCCTTTGTACCATACATGAGCATGTAGTCTTTTGTTCTTCGAAGATATTTTAGAATGTTTTTAACAGCTGTCCAGTGATCACGTCCAGGATTGGATTGATACCTACTGACCATCCCTACTGAGTAGCAAATGTCAGGTCTAGTACATAACATTGCATACATTAAACTTCCAACAGCGGAAGCATAGGGAATATTTCTCATATCCTCAACTTCTTGAGGTGTCTTAGGACATTGTTCCTTTGACAAATGAATTCCATATCTGTACGGCAGCAGACCCTTTTTGGAATTCTGCATTTTATATCTAGACAACATTTTGTCTATGTAAGATGCTTGAGACATGGCTAGTGTTTTGTTCTTACGGTTTCGAACAATTTGGATTCCGAGAACGTATTGTGCATCTCCCAGATCTTTCATTTGAAATTGCATAGCTAGCCATTTCTTGATATCAGTAAGATATCCTACGTCATTTCCAATAAGTAGAATATCATCTACATATAAGACTAAAAATGCTATAATGGAATTGACGACCTTTTGTAAACACAAGGCTCGTCAACATTTTGTTCAAAGCCATAAGATTTGATCGCAGTATCAAATCTTATATTCCAGGATCTAGAAGCTTGTTTTAATCCATAAATGGATTTTTTAAGCTTACAAACCTTTTGTTCTTGATCTTGTTCTATAAACCCCTCTGGTTGAGACATATAGATACTCTCTTCAAGATTACCATTCAAAAAAGCTGTCTTGACATCCATCTGCCAAATTTCATAATCATAAAAAGTGGCGATGGATAAGAGTATTCTAATTGACTTTAACATGGCAACAGGAGAGAAAGTTTCCTCATAGTCTACTCCCTCTCTCTGGTATAACCCTTTGCCACAAGTCGAGCCTTGAAAGTCTGTACTTTACCGGCATGGTCTCGTTTTCTCTTGTAGATCCATTTACAACCAATAGGTTTTACGTCATTTGGTTGATCTACTAGAGTCCAGACAGAATTAAAGTACATAGACTCCATTTCGAGGTCCATGGCTTTGATCCATTGGTTCACATCTACATCTTTCATTGCGTTTATAAAGATCCTCTATGCCATCGTCAGGTATGACGACTTGAGTTTCAATTAAACCCAAATAGCGATCAGGCTGTGAACAACCCTCCCACTACGTCGAGGCTCTCTCAACTGTTGAGAAGGATGTGATTGACCAGATTTCCTAGTCTTATCAACTACTTTAGTGGATGAACTAGGTTTATCTATAGCACTTTTGGAAATTTCTTTTAATACTAGTTTACTACGAGGTTGATGATCCCTGATGTGGTCTTCCTCTAAGAATGTGGCATTTGTTGACACAAATATTTTATTTTCTTGAGGATCATAAAACAAACCACCTCTTGATTCTTTTGGATAACCTATAAAAAAGCATAATTTTGAACGATGTTCCAATTTCTTTGGATTTTGTACCAACACGTGTGCTGGACAACCCCAAATTCCAAAATGACGTAAACTGCCTTTACGCCCTTTCCATAGCTCATAAGGTGTTTTGAAACACTTTTAGAGGGAACATTATTCAAAATATAAGCAGCTGTTTCTAAAGCATATCCCCAAAAAGAATCTGACATCTGAGAAAAACTCATCACAGAGCGAACCATGTCTAACAAGGTCCGGTTTCTTCTTTCTGATACACCGTTCTGTTGAGGTGTACTAGGTGCAGAGAGTTGTGACTGGATTCCATTTTCTATTAAATAGTCTCGGAATCGTAAGTCCATATACTCTCCACCTCGATCTGATCGAAGTATTTTTATTGTTTTACCTAATTCGTTTTCTACTTCAGCCTTATATTCTTTGAACTTTTCAAGACTATTAGACTTATGATGTATTAGGTAAATATGACCATACCTTGAATAATCATCAATGAAGCTAATGAAATATTCATATCCACCTCGAGCTTTGACATTCATTGGTCCACAAAGGTCCGAATGTACGAGCTCTAAGGGTCCTTTGGCTCTTAGACCTTTTCCAGTAAAAGATCTCTTGGTCATTTTTCCTTCAAGACAAGATTCACAAGGAGGTAAAGAGTTATCTTCTAACGGACTTAGAAGCCCACTTTTAACCAATCTCCCAATCCTATTGAGATTTATGTGACCAAGTCTTAAGTGCCATAAATAGGCATTAGAAGAAACTTTTTGTCTTTTATTCTGAGTTTCAGCTGTTCTGAATATTTCAGTATTTAAGACAAAATTTGCCTAGTTGGTCTTAACTTATATAGTTGTCTTCAAGTATAGCAGAACAAACTAGAATACCTTTATAGAAAACGAACGCTTCATTAATTTCAAAAGATATTCTATACATTTGTTCCAAAATACAAGAGATAGATATTAAATTTCTTTTCATTTGAGGTACATATAAGACATTCTTAAGTATGACATATCTATCTCTAAAAAACAACTTTAAATCTCCCACTGCTGAAGCTGAGACCATCTCTCATGTTCCAACCTTGAGAGTGATCTCGCCTTCTGAAAGCTTTTTCCAAGAACTATTTTCCTGAAATGAGAAGCAAATATGGTTAGTGGCTCCTGAATCTAGTATCCAGGTACAATTTTCATATTCCACTAAACATGTTTCTACAACTAGTAAATCATATTTACCTTGTGCCTTCCTTCTCTGCCTTTTTTTCTGCAAGGTATTTTGGGCAGTTTCTTAACCAGTGCCCGTTTTGGCCACAATGGTAACACTTACCTTTTTCTGCAGCTTTCTTACCCTTGTTCTGTTTGGGAGTCTTTCCCTTTCCCTTCTTTTTTATTTGAGCATTAGGTTTTGAGGGTCCAGCTTTGGTTTTAGAGGACGATCCTCTTATAAATTTTCTTTTTGTGGTAGCAACATTTGCTTCCACTTGTTTTCCTTTACCCATAGTTAGGTTTTGGAATCGCTGGAGTTCATTCAGAAGGGTTGTCAAGTTAAATTCTATCTTGTTCAAAGACGCATTCGTTTGGAATGGAATGAAGCTCTTCGGAAGAGACTCTAAGATAAAACTAACTTGATTAACCTCTTCGATGGGACCACCATTCACTTCAGCGATGTTGAAGTGCATCATCATGTCCAGAACATGTTCTCTAACAGAGGTCCCTTCCTTCATACGCTTAGTGTAAATGTATTTGACTGCCTCGTGTCTTAAGGACCATTCTGGTTGCCCAAACATTCCCCTTAATGAATCCATAATCTCTTTAGCCGTGGCTAAGGATTCATGTTTCTTTGCCAATACATCAGACATGCTGGCAAGAATGTAGACACGCTTTTTCATTAGCTTTTATCCATCGATCATATGCATCCCGACTAGTTCGGTTAGCATTAGAGGCAGGGTTTTGAGGACATTCCTCAGTTAAGACAAATCTTAAATCGTCAACCACTAGTATTGTGTTAAGATTTGATTTCCAAGCCGCATAATTATCGCCATTAAGTTTTTCGGAAGCTAAAAGTTGAACTATTGAGCTATTCATGCTGAAAAACAAACATATTCTTTTTAGGAAAAAACTATAATCATAAAAAATATCCAATCTAATTTAGCAATTACTAATAATGTACCCTTTCATTATTTGTATTTTGCAACAATATTTCAAAGGTTTAGAATAACCTTCTCCGAAGGGTAGTTGATTATTCCTCCTTTGAACCAAGACAATCTTGACTAGATGCTATCTCTAGAATAACTGCTTTATTCTTTATAGCACTTAGTTATCGCTACTTTAGTCAAGAATATACTAACAACTTAGTGATTCTTGTAAGTGTTACCCACCATTTTCAGATATCATAGATTAGAATCATTTATGAAAACTAATCTAAGAAAACCTATCCAGATTTGGAGTTCGCGGTGTTCCGAATCCTATAATACAACCCTCCGAAGGGAACGTCGCTCCAGGGCAGACAAGTAGGCATATTATAGAAATCTCACGGTGCGACCTAATGGAAGAGACCGTGGGATGTGCTGCTACAAATCCCTCACCCACTTACTATGAACTACTTCCCCTATTCACCTTGATTTTGATCCATGGAAACACTCTCCGAAGGGAGGCCGCTCCTATGCACGGCACAAAGCCCTGCATGGACCTCACGGTGTGAACTCTTAGGGACACTAGAGCTAAAATACATTATTTTTCTCTAGTTGAAGTGTTCTAAAGAAAAAAATAGGGTAATCCAAGCTTCAAGATTTATATTTAGGCTAACTTAAACAAATCTTAAGTCTAGATAAAACATCCAAGTATAACCATTATACAGGATTTTAACCTATGATGTCTAGGTGATAAACCATTTTTATTACCTCACACCTCTCACGAATGCTCATAAAACTAGGTTAACTAGGCTCAAGAACTGATTACGATCTCCAGGTAGGAGGTGTTCCGTAAACCGTCAACTTAAGAACCTCCAACCTTAGTCATCTTATCTGACTTGTTGACAAGATTGAACCAGGTGAGCCTTTTGTAACCAGTTTTACAAGATATCGACCTATTTCTATGAAAAATGGAAGATATGTTTAACCTAAGTGAGCATGCATTTAATCTTTGTTATTGATTTTAAAAGTCTAATTTATCTTATAACACTTATAAAAACTTTTAAACTTAATCAATCATTTTATCAATATATAACCTTATAAAAACAATCAATTAATATGGATTTTAATTTATTTAACTTTAATTAAATCATATTTAATTAAATTAAATCAAACAATAATTAATTAATTTGATTAAATCATATTTAATCAAGAATAACTTAATTAATTAAATAATTAATTAATCATATTAATTAATTTCCATATTAATCAATTAACATGCATACAATACAATATAACCTTTATATCATACATTTTAATGCATGAACATGTTAACCTATGGTGGGATTTTAAATCTATATGACATTCAAAATGCACATACAAATTTAAAGTAATTTAATCATACATCACATCATAAATAAAAAAAACACCCTAAAATGGACTGATTTTTGGCTCCTAAATTAAGCTAAGTACTAAATTATTACATAATTACTTTGGTGTAGTACATAACCACTCCCAAAAACTTCGAACCGGCTGAAAAACAACCGAAACCGCTTGAACCGGCCCAGGCGCACACGGGTCAAGCGAAGGCAGGCGCGGGGACAAAGGTGGGCGCACGGGCGCATGCGGCGCAGCGGCGGCCGCGCGCGTGCGGGTCGCGAAGCGGGTCAAGGCGGGTTTTCGAGTCTGTGACCTTCTTTTCTTCTTTTTTTTTCAATTCTCTCACCCGTTGAACCAGTTACAGCCTAACTTCAACTCTAATGACTTTTTTATTTTTAAAAAAATACAAACACTTTGCAACAATAAAAATAAGCCATTAATTAGGCTAATTACAATAATTAGACAAAAACACTTAATCTAGAGCCAAAATCATAATATATCCATTTTTAGTTCAAACCAAAAATTTATCTAATAAATATAACCCACCACATGCAATTGGGTAAAAATGAGCATGCTCTGATACCACATGATAGAACTAAGTCATGCACAGCGGAAAAAGAATCGAATTTCTACCCTAATTGCCACAATTAACATGTAACCATAAACTAATCAAATTATTTTAAAAATATTACCTTTGAAGCTTTCAAAAGGTTTGATTTCTTACAAATTCTAACCGAGACCACCACTAGTACTCAACTGCTATCCTCTAGACAAAGAACCGGGTTGTGGACCCAATTTTGGTGTAGAAAGTAATGGAGATAAAATGAGATTGGAAGCTTTCTTTTTTCTTTTATTGAGATGATGAAAATGATAAAAGAGGCAAAAGTTCTTCAACATTTGAAACACCTCTATTTATAGCCTAATTACATGCAAAATGCATGCAATTCATTTGCCAATCTCAACACCTAATGTTCCACTAACAATTAATGGAACTTAGTGGCTAGGTGTCTATATTTCATATAGCCACATATCCCACTAAGAGTTAGTGGATTATCAACAAAATGTTGGATTTTCCCACTAACTTAGTCCAAGGGTAAAATGGTCATTAGATATTTCTAGTCAAAAGTCAAACTTTGACTTTTCTTAGTCAAAAGTCAATATCTTGACTTTTTCCATTTTGTCCGTCTTGACTAATTCCAACCTCCCGAGCATGAATCCGCATTCATTTTTCCAAAATTCAAATCACATTTGAATATAAGCCGGTCAAAGTTTGACTTTTCAAAGTCAAAGTCAACATTTTGACTTTTACTATTTTTGACCAATTTCAAGCTTCTTAGTATGAATCCGCATTCATACTTATAGTATGTAAAACATAAAGCTCTATTTCTAATTAGAAGACCGACGACTATATCACTGTATATGTCGGTTTCCCTTTCTTCTCCCAATTCGAACAATTCGACTTATTTCATCACACTGTTTCTAAGTTTAATCCATATGAGCTAGCAGAGGAACCTAATGGACCTATAGATCATGGGCTCCAACGATTCAAGATTAACTAGCTAAACTCTTTTAAACCGAGTTAATCAACATTCGTTAACTAACGAGTCATTCCACTAAAGTCCCGTAGTTGCACTCCCCTCACTATAGATATATTTGTGTCCATTTGATAAAACCATAATCAGTAAGTTAATTCTTCACAGGTTGCTCGTAACCTTGGCTGGGTCAAAATACCGTTTTACCCCCAAGATACATCTTGCTCCTTAAGTCCACACTAACCCACTATTGAACAATTGGTTTAAGGTTCAACCTATAAACTTAATCCCTCTCGGCCAATGAGAGGTGGGCCCTTGTTCAAGACTTGGATTCAGTGCTTAGAGAGAGAACCTATCTACTAACCCTAAAGCGGGTAGGAGTGAATTCCATCTTGTACCCTATGTTCCCAACTATCCACCCGATCTGACCCCTGAAATGGAGGCTTATTGGCCAACGCTGATGAGCTGCCCTCACCTATGCATATCTAAGGATAATCTCGTGTGAACAGGAGTTCATAGTTAACTCAGGATTAAGACTAAGTTACCTAGGTCATCAATAATTGAGAATAGTCAGTTTTAAACAGTAAATGGTGTTATAACGTAAAAATGACTAATTCATGTTCAGTCTTTATGTAAACATTTTACATAGGATGCCCCACTTTCATGTCTCTACATGAACGATTAGGATCACTCGTTTGTACTACAAAGTGGGCCGCATCCATAGTTTCTCTAATAAGGCGCCGCCAACCTTTATTTCATATACTATAGACTATTTAGGTTATATACTCGAACTTGATCCACGTTTATGTTTACACATAAAGTTCAAGTTTATTCAAAAAAATAGCCTTGGAACTTGATTTATTGGATTTAAGATTATAATATTTAATTTCTCAATAACAACTTTATTGAACAGAATATGATTTACAAACTACGAGTTTTAGGACAATAAATTCCAACACGGGCTTCCCTCTAGCCTTCAACCTTGTAACTTTAACTCAATTTGAAAACGTCAAGAATTTTTATATATTCAACATTCTTCAAAATTTCAAACGTCAAGTAATATGTACTTTTACTTGAGATTTTAAAAACGTCAAGAAATATCTTAAAAATTCTTTATGTTTTAAAACGTCAAGAATTTATAAAAAGCCGGAGAAGAGTTATTTTTTAAATATCTTGATGTTTTTTAGACGTCCAGTAAGATCGTTTTTCTTGACGTTTTAAAAACGTCAAGTATATATATATATATATATATATATATATATATATATATAAAAGAAAATATTGGGTTGAATCCTTCGAAGCCCTAGACTTGTCTCTACCACATTCGAAAATGCCAAGTTCTCTCAGAGGATCTCTCACTTCTGCCGTGTTCACCGTCCGTCCGTCCGCGTTCACCACGCCCTCTCCAAAATGCGTACTAGATCCTTCGCTTTCAGTCGTTCACCATCCACTGAGTACGAGATCCCTAAGACTTCCGCCATCTGCCATCTCTAATACTCTGAAATCGTCGTTCGTTGTCCCTCAAAGTTGTCGTCCTTCTCTACGAAAATGTCGTCCTTCTTTCGAGTCTTCATTACCCTTTATGTCGTCCTTCTGTATTTAGAGGTTATACTTCATTCCCCTAAAACTTCCATTGGTTTCCATATTTCAAGAATTTGAAATTTTTATAGGATATTGCTAGTGGAAATTAAGTCAATTCTGTTTGCTCCCAACTACCTCCTGATTATGCTGTCTGGTTGGGAGAAATAAAGTCTTTGTCATATTTTAAGGTAGTGTATGTTAACCAACACTTAGTGCATTTTCGTGTTTATGAGCTTATTTTAGTTAATATGTTTTTGTAGGAAAAATATGATGTCAATATGGCATATTATACGATGAAATTGTAGTCGTTTAACACAAAATTTTGAGGTTCTTTTTCAACTAATTATGCTTTATCTAATATATTTTTCCAAATCTTAAAAAAGAACTTTTGATTTCATTGGAGTTTATCATTAGAGGCATTACTATATTGCTGCCTCTCAGTGGGCTATAGGTTTTCCATTGGTCATTTGAGACAGATTGATAATAGCAAAAGTTAGAGCTTAAGAAGAAGGAGCGAAGAAAGTAGTGAAGACAAAGAAGAAAGAAAGCTGAGTGAAAAACAAAAATTGACAAGGTAGAGATGTGACATGAAAATGATGATGAGAAGTGAAGGAGGCACGACACAATACTGGTACACAATGACAAAGCCTTGATAATTAAAAAAAGGATGGTGCCAAGAAAATTTAAATACAAAAAAAATGAAGGTTCTTGCAAGTGTATTGAGTGAATGGGAGAAAGAATGGATAAAAAAGGTAGAAAGAGAGAAAGAGAAGTCAAGGGTAGAGATACATAGCTTTGTATATAGAAATTTTATGTTTATACTCCATTATACGTTGTGGAGAATATAACATCCTTATATGTTTGATTCAATTTGAATGATGCAATTATTTATTTTTCTCCAATAATTCTACTTTTAGAAACTAAATTTTGAAAGCCTACTAATTTTGCAGAATTAATTCGAGACCCCACTTTTGCTCCCCTTCCTACCTACGGTTACTTTTTGCTTAAACTTTAAAAGTTGTTTGAAAATTTTTGCTGAAACTTGTAAAATTTGTTTGAAGTTCGTATATCTCTCACATATTGCAAGGTTTCTTAATTATTTTTATTGAATTTCCTCTAGAAATGCATTCAAACATGAGTTGACATTATTGAAAAGATTCGTCACCCTAATGTAGTTCAGTTTTTGGTGTCGTTACCCAGAATTTGCCTATGATGATTGTTTTTGAATACCATCCGAAGGTATGGATATATTTTCTTACCCTTTATTTTATTCTAATGAAAATTATTTCATCATGTTCATTCCAAGCATTTCATTACATATTTTGTTCATATATGATGAATGGTGATTAGTTTTTGTATCAACTTATTCCCTCTTTCATGTATATTTCATCTTCCAGGGTGATATATATCAATTTATTCCCTCTTCAATTGATTCTTGTTTTTACTCTTGGCTTATAGGTTGCTACATGATCGTATATTAGGAGCAAAATTGTGCAATTAGTTTATAGTTAGGGAGATTTCAATAGTAAAAAGCAAAGAGAGTAAATGGTAACAAAATCATATTGTTCACATGAAATGATAAAATAATCATTACACATTTACAAGAACAGTAAATAAATTATGTGATTTTCGTGAGAAAAATGAAGAAGAAATAGCTTCTAACAAAAGTGAATATAAATTAAAGGAGAATATAAAATTGTTTAAAATATTTATTTTCAATAATTCGGAAGTTCTTTGGCTATATATAATGGAAGAGAGCCTTTCCAAGGTGTGATGTCTGGCGTCAACAACGACGCGCTTAGCACAGATACGGAACCAGACACCATCTTCTTGGTGTTTGTCTATGCAAAAGCCTCGAGTGGCTATGGTCTTCTTCTTCTCTGTGAGGGAAATGGTTGAAGTTGCTAGACTATTTCAATTACTATGTGAGAGGTGGCTGAATTTTATTGGACCTCTCTTCTTGGGCTTACTTTTTACAATTGTTTAACAATCTCTCTCCGAATATACCTTCGTCCGCTTAGCTGCTTCCCACTTTGGTAAAATCACCAAAGCTTTATGTGTAAATTGCAAGAGACAGAGGAGCTATCATTGCTAGCTGCAACTTTCCTCATTCTTCTCACCCTCCTTCAAACCATATTTTCTGCTATGTATGCATTTCCTAGCTAGCCTTCCCCCGCATATTCTATTTTAGCTTTTTTCCTCTCCAGTTTCTGTTATGTATTTTTACTGAATATTGATCTCCTTTTTGCTATCAAGATAGTATACCATACATGCATGTGTAGGACTTTTATCCCTTATATTTTATAATTTGTCTTACTACTGTTATTGACTGATATACCAATATACATGTGTAAAGTATTGATCATATAATTAATATTAAATTTATTACATTCACTCATCAATTTAAGTTTTTTAGTCAATGTATGTTCATGATTTAAAACAAATAATTCGAAGCTTTCATCCCACTTGTGAACAACGACGAAAAAAACCTTACTTCATCCCACATCGTCGCTGTCTTTCTCTCTCGCAAATGCTCTCTGGCGACGTTCCCCCCTCTCTAGCAAATACTCTTCATGACTTTTCCTCTCTCTTAAAATTAAGCTCTTCGCCCACCGTTTGAAGGAACTCACCAAATTTGCAAGTAATTGAAGAATTTGTGGTCCATGAGATCGATTAAGTCCATTTATGAGTTAGTTTGATTAGATTATGTCACATATACATGTATTACAATTAAGGGACACTTGCGAAAATGACAAAATAAGTTATAATAATTAAGTCCATAGAACACATACTTTATTATTTGAGAAAGTGACAAAAACAAAGACCAGCTCACACATCAAGAAAAATGTCACAAATGCCCTCGTTATTGATGTACATTTGATACACCTTATACACGTCTGATACACCTAATACCGCTTGATACACTTGATATTTCTTACTGATACACTTGATACATTTGATAGATACAATTCATGCACTCGGTACTCATTGATACACTCGATACTTTTGATACACACCTGAAACATCTTCATACACATAATACTTCTCGTTCCACATAATACTTCTCGTTACACTTGATTCTTCTTGATACACTTGATACCCCTGAGGCCTTGATACACTTGATTAGTTTGATACACTTAAAGACTTCACTTATAAGTTTGATACACTTGATACACCACTAATAAACTTGTTATACTTCATTGGTACACTTAACAAATTTGATATGTTTGATGTACATGCACTACAAGAAATTTACCCTTTGTCGATGACAAATATCGTCAGTAAATCTTCAAAAACTAATCGACTTTTTTTTTGCCAACGAAATTAAGCTGTCAACACACACCGTCACATAGGTCTGTCGGAAGATCCTCTATCGATGGCAAAAAATAAACTGTCAGCAAAAATAGGAACTATTGATGAAATTGAACCATCAGTGTGCGTGTGTGTGCGCTCGCGTGTGCGCATGTCCACGTGTGCTTGGGTGTGTGTATGCGCACATACATGTGTACGTGAGTAGGTGTGTGCGTTTGTTTGGTGTGTGTGTGTGCATGTGTGCGTTTGTGTGTGTGTGCGTACGTTCGTGTGTGTGCTTGTGTGCACGCGTGTGTGTGTGCGTGTATGGGTGCACGCGCGTGCAAGTGTATGTGTGTGTGCGCGTGTGATTGTGTGTGAATAAGTTGATATTTTTTAATGTTGAGTTTCTCCCAATTTTAAAACAATAATTTAATTATCTTGATATTCAAGCCATTAATATTATTGTGAGATAAAGATAGTGAATAAGTTGATATTTTTTAATTTTGAAATTCAATTAAAGTTATTTTGATACAAAATCTATTGCTAAGATTATCAAATTCTGAAAAATAATAATTTTGTTATTTTGAAATTCAATTTGGTTATTTTGAAATTCAAATTCAATTAGGTTATTTTGAAATTAGTAAGATTAAATAAAGTTAAAGTCTTGAATCCATTAGTTGAGTCCCGAGATATTAAGAAAAAAGTACGATATGAGTTTATGTATCTTTTTCAGGTAAAAAATAATTAAAAGCTGATAAATGCATAATATAAATTAATTACAACATAGAAACAAAATAATTTTAGTTGGAGAATGTGGATAATTTAAAAAATAGATTGTAACGACCTAATTTTTCGAATTAAGCTGAAGTTATTACTTTAAGACTAGATTCGTCCTTTAACCATAAGACTTTATAATTTAAAAAATATATTTTTCAACAACATTAAAGAGTTTTTATTCGGGCTTTATTTCATCGATTTTATTTTGGTTAAGAAAAGATGTTTTTCTTCTACATATTTATAACTCTCTTTCTTTCATTGAGTAGGAGACGGGGTAGGAAAATCATAGGATTCTATTAACTTAAAAATTATTAAATTAATAGAAGTTTCAAATCAACTAACTAATTAACCATTAATCAATTAGTTAATAATTAAATAAATCATAATTAATTAATATTTCATTTAAATCTTATTGAATGAATATCTCTCCAATACCTTATAGTTTTATATTAATTTAATTAAATCAAATTTAATTAAATAATATTAAACTAAACTATTAATTAATTCTTCAATTAATTAATAACTAAATTAAATATTTTATATTTAACTTAAGTTAAATTTGAATCATATTCAAATATAACTTTATCTCATAATTAATAATTTTAATATGAAACAAATCCACATTAAATTAATATTTGAACTCATTCAAATATTTTATCTCTCATAAATTAATTTTGAACTTTATCTAAAATTAAATTTATATAATAAAGTTTCATTAACATATAAACTTTATATTATAATATATCACTATATTATTATACTAATTTCCAAAGTAAATTTGAATATTTCAAATTAGAACCAATATAAATAAATCACATTATCATTTTGTATCATCCATTACTTTGTATTCAGTCATACTAATTGGATCAACCTAATACATAAAACAAATATAGAAATTTTTTAAAAAAAAGCATGCACAAATAGAGACAAATAGACATTGATGATAGTTATCTATCTCTATCTATCTGAAACAAGCACACATAAATTGTTATATTTCTCTATCGGATGGACAAAAATAGCAGTCTATTTATATCTACCTGAGATACAAACATTAAAAAAAAAAAAAACCTTACCAATAAAATTCTTGACTTTTCATGTTATTCTAAATGCAACGCGTTCTCAGCCCAAGAAGTCAAACAACTGTTCATTGTAAAAGTAGCTTTACTTCTTTCATCAAACCACTTTTGCAATACATCTCTAATTGAACTAATCATGGTAGCTACATGTGGTTCTCTAAGATCTTTAAAAACTAAATTTACACTGTCTACACAATTTGATGTCATCATTCTATATATGAAACTCATTATACCTGAGATAGATTCAACCAATTTATCAAAGAACCTTGGAATCAACATGTATGATTTAACCGTTTCACCTTTTAATATCTTTACTATGTGTTCTTTCGCCCTCCAAGCTTTCTGCTAACTTATATTAACTCCAAGATTTGTACATGCCTTATGCACAATTGCTTTTGGAATGAAACGATCAGTAGACATGAACCTGAACTCATCTATCAAGCAACTGTCAATTACTGTTGAAGAAGCTTGCATGTGACAACTAGTATTCAATGAACAGTCATGTTCATAAATGTATTTTCATAGCATCCACAACTCGCTCTTCTTATAACGAGATGTCCTAATAAACCATTTGCACTCTTCTAGTAGGCATCTAAATTCAAGAGACCTCAAATTTGATATTGTAGTTCTAAATTGAAAGTTGTTATTCACTTCTATTATGCCAAAACACTTTGAAAGCATCTCTTTACTTTCAAATAAACTATTTTCCTTCAAATCACCATGATATGAGATGTCTCTTATAATTTCATCATTTGAAACATAAGAAGAAGAACCTACATTCAATGACATATCAACATTCTATCGTACACTACTAGAAGAAGAAGACCTTCTAAAAAAATCAACAGTTACATGGGCAACTAATGGATGTATATTAGTTGCATCTTTAGCAAAAGATAAATACCAAGCCACATCATTGTCTTTTTTTACTGGCACCACAGTTGGACCTTGCTTTTACCAAAATCAAGTAAAACAGATAATTCTACTTATCCATCCAATTGAATCTTCACATATTAAATCAACTAGAGAATTAAAGCTCACTCGGACATCTACCAAAATTTCAGCAACTAAGTAATTCTCATAAATATTACATCCATTCCATTGACCTCCATAAAAACAACAATAGGAAAAGACATTATAATCTGTAAAAAAAAATAATAATAAAATTAAGTATTTAATTGTGATAGAAAGAAATAGATAGACATAGATATACATTTATTACTGAATAAAATAATAAAATGTACAAAATGATAATACTAAACACAATGCAAGAATAAGTAAACGATCGTGCGATGAAATAATATACATTAAACGATCCTATTAACCGTGATAAACGACCATTTAACAACGGTAAATGATAATATTGATTAAAATAAATTATCGTGTTGACATGGGTACACGATCATGATATTGGTGATCGTATTGAATAGTGTAAACAATCGTCTTGTTATCGGTACACGATCGTGTTAATATTTGTAAGTGATTCTATTGATAGTGGTAACTGATCGTGTAATTCCATGTAAATTATCGTCAAAAACTTTAATATTTGAAAATATGTTATTTTAGAAAAACTACAAGTGTTTGACAACTCTTTGAAAGCTATTGAAATACTCTCAAATTGTATTTTAAGGAATTTTAATAAAAAGAAAGTCTACATAAAAAAATTACCCTTTTTAAAGGAACATTTTTTCTCTAATCACTCCAATGGAACTCAAACACGTACTTCAAGTTAATTCTGGTATCCAAGAATCAGTCTCATCTAACATAAACAAGAACATTCAACTTGATAGAACTTCATTACCTCATTTTTACAATTCCCAAAGTTACTAAATGAAGGACCATTCCTAAAACATACTTACATCCAACTTTCTCCATGAATAAACTTATCGTCTTTTATGTACTGATGAATATAGAGATGGAGCGATCAGAGTTTGTTTATGTACCAAATTAGAGTGAGTTGAGAAAAGAGTGGATTTACACAAGGACGAAATGGCTGGCTGCTGCTTGTTCAAAACTGAAAGTTAGGGTGACCTTGTTTCTCATAGGGACTCAGCAAATTGAAGGGCCTCCAAGTCTACTTCTTGTCTCATTATACATGCCATTAGCCATTCAACGTTGAAAGTCCATATCCCTTTTTCTACGGCCACCAAGGCTTCCTCCACGTCTTCCTCACAAGCCACAAAGATCGTCTTTCATACATTGTTTACTTTATCTAGCTCATGAATCACCTAAATTTTCAAGCATAATGAATTTGCCAAATGAGAGAAAAAATTATGTATATACTACAAGGAAATTGCAAGAATTCACCCTATAAAAAAATATTAAACAAATTCTTGTTCTAGTCCCTAAAATTTTCCATCTTTTTTCAACTTTCAAAATGCTTCCTATGAGATATATTCCAATCACATATAGCAGAAATGACCGATGAGTATTGAATAAATGAATATTAATTGATAAAATAATTTACAAAATACTAAAACCGTTAGTTGGCTACGTTTTGGAAGCTCGATGACTAAAATGGATGTTTTGAAAGTTCTAAGGCTAAAATGGAATTTAAATCAACATAATAGTAAGTTCAAGATCAAAGACAAGCTAAACAATAAAATGTTGCGACCAGAAAACAATCTAATCATAATTAGAAACATGGATGTATGTATTTGTACACCAAATCACAAAAAAATAACTCCAGATTTCGATCTAGAGACAATTAAAAACTTGAACAAATTTGATAATTAAAGAAACACGGAGATGGCCATATGACCCCTTGTGCATAGACTTTTTACATTACATGCTCAATTCCTAGGATCAAAACAAACATAAATATTAAAGACTTAAGAAGCACATACACTCAAGTTTGGCTAGTGTATCAATAAACAATATGTATGGAACACTCGGAGAACACGTGTTGAACACTAGTTAGTACAATAGATGTGTTAGACAACAAGTATTCCAATGCAATAAAGGTCAAGATTGGTTACACACACATATTAAACTCTTGGCTTTGAATAAGTTTTGAGTGAAGGATGAGCTTATTTTTAAGCATATAAATACATAAACTTATTGACTTTGAATTTCTATATAAATATGATACATACTTTTTAAATTATATATATTAAAACTGTGTTCTAGCACTATCCTATATTTTTTAGAAAAAAATGACACGTCACCATGTCTATAATTTATTGACCCATGTCTAGAATTCGTATACGTGCTTGTTTGTTGAGAACTTCACGTCTTCATTAGATGGGAGGATAGCCATATTATAGTGGTTGTATGTGTAATATAGAGAACCAAACCTAGTACTCGAGATTTGTACAATAACAGAGAACTTACATTTCCACCGGCTGACTTGACTATCAGGGATAGAGTTTTAGGTGGTGGTTGAGCGTGAGCTGATATGCAAACATCATACCCTTCAAATAAAGCTCAAAAACATGCTTTTGCCTTGAGAACTGCAGCTTTTAGGCTGGCTCGATACTTCGATATGTAGTCATCATCATTTAGTATGTAAGGCAACTCGTCTGCAGATCAATAAGGAATTAATCAATCAAAAATTAGGTAGGATGAAAAACATAAGTGGAAGAAAATACATTACGCTTTGATACTAGCAAGCCATTCGAACTTACCAACAAATCTGCCTTCCCGGTAGCTTTCCTTTAACCAACTGGAGGAGACAATCCAAGCTCTGAGTAATTTGCAATTAACTTGCAATTTTAGTAACAAGATATAGTAAAAATTATGAGCAAGAGCACACTGACACGCTTGAAGCCACATGGTAATGCATATGCTCGATAATCATTGAGAACAATAACAGGAGAAAATAAAGTTAAGAACAGTAGCTTGAAGAACAAAAAACAATCTACAACATAAAATCTTCAAAAACACATTGCTTAAAATCAAGTTTACTAATATAAAAGGTAAGATATTACGTTCCACTCTCCACACTACTGAAGTTCAACATTTCACATGAAAAAATGAAATACTACTCCCAAATATAACTGAAAAAAGCATAATTGGGTAAAGAAAAAGCATAGAGAAATGCAAAAGAATCCTTGGCTTTGATATATTGAAAGGTAAAAAATATCAACCATAGATGTCCGGGAGAAGAACTCCTACAAATACACACTTAACGCAGATTATCATTCGCTAACATGAGACCTTCTAGAGGAATTCTGTTAGGATACTTCCTAACAAGAACAAGATCTTAATTTATTATAATGAACTATAAGAAAATACAAGATAAAACCAAGTATAAGGCACTTGGAACCTCCCTCTTGAGTACTCTCACCCAAGCCCTAGATCACTTCCCAGAATTCTCCCCTCACTTACCCTCCCTCCATTTATAATAAGATGTAACCACACTTACATAATAACTACTAGTAACTTTCTAAATATCTAATTACCCTTATACCCCTAACCTTATACTAATCTAGGTATCTAACATTACCCGATGCTTCAAAACACCTTGTCCTCAAGGTGTGCTTGCAAACATGATCAAGGCCCCTTTCTCTTTTTTTCTCTTTTTAATTGCAAACAATCCCCAGCATTCTGCTCTTCAATGTTGAAAAAGAAATCCTCCCTTCGGCTTTGAAAAACTCTCGATTCCAATAAGGTCCATTGACTTCAGCCCACAAAGCAGCCCAATGTACTTGAATTTTCCTTTTCCAAAACACATTGTCTTAGTTAACCCTTTGCATATACCAACAAGTGTTTAATTTTCAAACTCTTCATCTCTAGTGGGCTAGGCCATAATCAAAGTGTTGCGTCAAGACCAAAATCATACTGCGCCGGTTTCATTCCTAGGACCCACCTACATACAAGTTTTTCTTCCCTCCTATTTTTGGAACTCTCCACCCACTTCATCTACAAAATGATGTGCCCCCAATGTTTTATTTAGAATAAGTTGAAGCTCATTTAGAGTAAGTTGAAGCCCACTTGAAATAGTAAAACCCAAGATTGTTCCTTTTGTCCTAATCCTCTGTCCTACCAATTTCTACCACGCCATTGGCACCATCATGTGTGCAACAACTTCTTCCTCGTCACGTGATTCACCCCTATTCCAGACCACCTTCTCGAGCCTCTGTAGACGATAACTATCGGCTTCTTCTTTCTCCATTGCAACCAGCCATTTTGTGTTTCTTTTAGCAACAAATTTTTCTTCACTCGAGTCTTCATTTCGAGCCTCACAGGTAATCCTCGTCGACCTTCCTCTATAGTTTCTTCTTGGTCACTCTTTGCCATCCTCTTCACCTTCGTTGTATAACCGTTGCAATCACGTTTTCCTCGATTCTTCTATGGATTCAGATCCTTCTTGAAATCCATCAATTTATGGACCTGAAGATTCCAATCCGTTCTAAATAAACACAATCCAGATCAGTGCCACTGAACACAGGCATTTCAACCTTCTTGAATTTGCTATGATCGTTCGAGTTTTCATCCCTTTCAAACTTGTTTGTTTTACCTTCTACCTTGATTTCCTTCAATGTCTTACCTCCACCTTCGATTATACTCTCAATCGTTGGTCCTTTGCTCGACGATCCTTCCATTCTTTCGGAGATCGTCAAATTATCCTTCTGCTATTCCTTCGATGCATTTAGCAACCGTTCTTGTTTTTCCAACTAGATGACCAGTCTTTCGATGCTTTTTGGCAAGCATAACAAGTTTTCTTCAATTGCCAGCAACTTGTGTAACTCCACTTGTACCCGAGATTTCCTTATCAGAGGTCTCCAACTTCTCTTTGATCCGTTTTTGTGCTGCTCTATCATTCTCCCAAGTAAAAACGCTCTGATACCAATTTGTTAAGATACTGTAAATATACGGCAAGTGTATCTTACTTTATTGAATTACCTCAATGAATTACAGTATAGAGAATAAAAAATCACTCACATCTACTTCCTAAAGGCACACTCCAGTGAGGATCACAACAAAGAACAAGAAAAACTAAGAACAAACCGCAACCATGAAAATGACCAAAAAAACAAAAAAAGAACTTGACTTGGACCCTCTACTTCTCCCGAGCACGAAAGACGGAAGCCTCTACTTCTTTGGAATATTTTGTCCCCTTTCTCCCTCCTCTTTCCTCCATTTTATTTTGCTTTACTAACAAACTAATGGGAAAGATCTCCTCCGATATTCTCTCCTCCTATAATCTCTCATATATTCTTGTGTGGGTCAATATTACCCTTTTTAATTCTCCTACTGTACTTAAATAATATTGGAGACATATACTTCCTAACAAGAACAAGATCTGAATTTATTATAATGTAACTATAAGAAAATACAAGATAAAACCAAGTATAAAGCACTTGGAACCCTCCCTCTTGAGTACTCTCACCCAAACCTTATATCACTCCCCAGAATTCTCCCCACTTACCCTCCCTCCATTTATAATAACATGTAACCACCCTAGTTACCACACTTACATAATAACTACTAGTAACTTCCTAAATATCTAATTACCCTTATACCCCAACCCTATACTAATCTAGGTATCTAACAAATTCCATAACATAATGTATTAGGGGAAGAAGGAAATCGAGGATAAAAACACTAGCTAGCCAACAAATATCTTTCATTAGTGAGCTTGAGCCATTTTACACGTAAAATGGGAAAAGTAAGCCTGAAACCCAAATTAGCCTAATGGTTGTCTTAACAACCACTACCCACCATCACGATAGAAACAACTGAAAAGGAAGAGCATGATACAATCCAACTCAAACATAAGAATTGATTTTGATGTTTAACTAAAAGTAAATAGGCAGTAGAATAAGAAACTATGCCCTTTTAGATCTAGAAGGTTCACAACAATTTCAGCCTAAGCACAACTACGAGGCAATGGAAGAATAACGGCAAAGGCCTTGTCTGCATGGAATCGCTAACTTTGGTGCAAATGAGATGATTATCGGTATTCAAAGGCCAAAAGGACACATAGAAGAGTGTTCGTCTAAGGTTGCAAGAGAGCAATACAAAAGTTTAGAGTTTTCCGCACTTTTCCTGTACTCCATCAGCAGTGAGAGAACCACCAAGTTCCTCAATCATCTAAATCAGAAAACAACTGCACATTAGAGCAGTCACAATTTGGAATAAAAAGAACTTTTTATTGTTAGAATCTTAGAATATTTATGAAAAGTTTATGGGAATATTTTTCTTAATTCCTAAATATTTTCCTTTTTTATTCTCTGTATATTCTATTTATTCTCCCTTGTACCTATTGTATTTTTCATCAGAAAATAATAAGAAGAAAAATATAGTGGTTTTTCTCCTGGTACACAGGTTTCCACGTAAAGTTGTGTGTTTGTTTGTCTCCCTTTCAATATGGTATCCGAGCAGGTGGTCCAAGAAGGTCTCGTGTTCAAGCCTCGTATTTTCGTTTCCTCCCCAATTAAAATCCATTTCCAGTTGTTGGGCCTTTCAAATATTTCAAGCCCACAAGTGAGGAGAGTGTTGGTGATATATAATTGAATTTTCTTTCTTTTTTTAAAAAAGGATACGAGTCTCACTATTATTAATATAAAGAAAGAGACAAAGCTCAATGTACATGAGGATTATACAAAGAGCAAAAGGGGAGAGGGAAGATCAACAGGCGCATCCGGGCATCACAAACTAGGTTGACACCCCTTAGTGCCCTCAAAACATCCAAAAAGCGACAACACAAGATCAAAACAAAAAGCCACAAAAACAAAGACAAACAAAATGATAAAAAGAATCTTTCCAAAGCAAAATCATAATCAAAGGCAGCATGCTGAGAACAAAGAAGAATAAGCCTTGATTGGTTGAGCAAAAACTGTTTGAAGAGAGGGCTGATCCGAAAGTCCTGATCATCAAAGACTTCAAAGTGGGGATGCTGTAAAGGCTGGCCAATATAACACAATATCCTACGTCGAAGATCTTCTTTTGCATTACATTTTCTAAAATTTCCAATCCACTCTGTTAAAGGCCTTTTCAAGGTCTAATTTAATGATCCATCTTTTCTTTTTTCGGATAATATATACCTCCAAAGTTTCTTTTGCTATTAAAATAGGATCCAAGATTTGGCACTCTTCCAGAAAGCCACATTGTAATGGAGAAATATCTTAGGATTCTAACAATAAAACACAAAATATCCTAACCAAATGGCTAAACAGAGGCAGCACTCTGTAATTCTTTATTTATGTAAAAGCCAAAACACATTCAACAATAGTAGATATGAAAAATAAAGGAAGAACAACATAGAAAACTTACCCACTCCTTTATACAGGGCTGGATACCCTCAGGCTACAGCAGCCTTTACTCTCCTTGAAATAACCAAAAAAGACCTAGCCTCCCCTACCCCAACATTACATGTTTATACCTCTCTCTCTCATCCCTCCTAGTGGGTCCCACCTGCACGATCCTCTCCCATTATTCTCTCATCATTGGTTGCTAAGGAATTTCCCTTTCTACCCTTCCTTTTATAGGTATAGATAATAGGAGGTCTTACAAAGTAATACCTGGCCTGGCTTTCTTTAATCTTTCTACGAGAACCTTTCCAAACAACTTATAAATTAATGTTGAAACAACTTATAAGCCACACTGTAATGACCTTCCTTCTCTTGACCGAACTTCAATAATCGACAACTTATATTTATCCACATAATCAGCAAAACTCTTAATCTGCCACTAGCTTCAAACAAAGACCCAGCCAATTCCTTTTGAACTCCATAGTGCCTTTATAATACAACTGGCAATCTCTTCTCTTTTGGTCCCCGGAATCAATGCTCTATCTGGATTAGCTTTCTTCAAAAGATTTTTAATAGCCAATTGTTTCGAATGGCCCATGAATCCTCTAGTGTTCCATGATATAATCTTCATCTTTGCAACCTCTGCCTTATATCAATTCAATTTCACATGCTGCCAAGAAAGGAACCAACTCTTGAGGGGGAAGGATACTTGCTGACCTGCACAAAATTTCTTTTTATGGGGAGGAAAACAATTTAATAAAATCTGGACCGAGAGAGTCACTGTCCTCTTGTTTCTCTGTCTCTGATTGAATTATTTCTTCCTCAACTGGTTCAAATTCTGCACTACTTACACTGGTGACTGATTAAACTTCCATGAATTCATCTTCTAGGCTCTCAACTTTTTGAGACAAGAAGTATCTTGCACAAAATTAAAGAATGAACCAGAAAGTTTGGAGGAGGATTGAGAAAATTTATTACTTAAGGAGGAAGGTAGTACTGACCTTTTGCCAACTGAATTTGGAATTTGTATCTTCACACAACTTTCCTCTAATAAATCAGAATTAGCCAAGCTCATCCAAATGTTGCGAAAAGAAGTTCTCCCTTTGGTATAGGTCTTGAGGTGCTTAGAAAAATTTCTGGCATGAAATGGAATAGCTTTCATTGCAGATGATATTTTAGTCTTGGGAGAGGCTGGTAATTTTGGTTGAGAGCTGAAAACAGGAGATGGCCCGCAAGTGAAGTTCCTTGATGGAGGAGAGGACTCTGATTCTTCCTCCAATTCGTCAGAATACCAAAAGCCATTGGAATTCTGATTAATAAAATTCTTGGGGCCTACCATCTGTGTGTCAGCTTTTAAAATGTCTGCAGATACATTAAGTTTGAAAAAATCTGGTTGGGGAGGGCTAGGTGAGCTGTTTTTTGAGATAATAAAATGTCGGTTGGCTGCCTTTTCTTCTTTTGAGGTCTGTTTTTCTCTCTTTTCTATTGAAGTCTTTTCCCCTTCTAAGTACGTGGAGATCCCAGCTATACCCAAATTTGAATTTTTCCTTCTGAAAATTATTTTTTTCGGCGAGGATTCAAGGGCTGAAACTCTTTCCGGTCGAACAAGGTTTTCTTCTTCATCACCCAACTTCCTAAGTGCTTCGAAAGGATTTCTTGAGATGGATGGGGCATTCTGTTTGAGAAAATTCAGGTATCTGGGAGACCATCACTTTGGAGCCCTTCATCTAAAATCACTGAATTTATTCTACGTAAATCAATAGGATTGGAAAAATCACTTTGAAATAGATCAGATTGGATTGTTACAGGAGCTTATAAGGGTTCAAAATCCCCAAAATTAAGGGAAAAATTTCCTCAGTTCTCACTCTTTAATTCTATAGTTGCTGGTAAGAATCCGCAAAGATTTTTCCGAACTTTAATTCTTGCTTCAGAGAACTTGATCAGATTGAGTGTTTCTAAGATTATACTCTCTAGTCCACCAAAGTAGCTTAAGCTTAAGGCTATAATTGAATTTTCTTTCAACCACCAGCTTAAACTTTTTGGTGAATCGGTGGTTTAATATTTATATTAATATTTTATAAAAAAATGTACACAGCTAATGCCATATAAAATAAATAAAGAAATACTATAAAATCTACATCCATAAAATATGCATGTGAACACATATCAGAAGATGGATATTTGTAAGTTAGAAAGACCGATAACAAAATGTCATAATTAAACAACAGCATTAATATTATGGGTAGTTTCAAGCTTCATTTGTCTATTCTAGGTAGGGATATTGAATAACTCTTAAAAATAATATAAAGATTGAATCCCTAAACTTCATGTGCTTGCTAGTATACAACCTAAAAGTTCAACAGTTAAAGAAACTGATTAATCATTTTTGGCAGGATGTTAGATTCGCCTTTCGAAATCCTACATGAGTAGAGCCAGCCAAATAAGCCAAGCAAGATATGCCTCTTAAGGAATATGGAGAAGTTCAATGACTGGGTATGTATATGATAAGCCTTAACCTCAATTTTATTTATCAATAATGGAGGGAAGGAATCAGAAGCTTCTCTAGCTCTCCCAATTATTCTAAGAAACCTGATACAAGCTATGCCAAAACATACCCTCCCCAAACAATCATAATAGCATTTATATGAAAGCATAAAAGACTCATGGCTCCCTTAACTAGCAACATTCAGACCAACAAATACAACTTCCCATCCTCCTCACCTGAATCCTTTCTTGTGCCTACGGGTGTACACCTTCACTACCATGGGCCTATCAGTATTTAGAGATCGTAGAGGCTGTATGAGCCAAGGAGTTGGAAGAGTAGGATTAGGGAAGTGTGGAGTTTTCCGCTCTTTGTTTGGCCAAAAGTGTTTGTGGACTCCCGACAAGAAATTTTCAATTTTATGCCTTATTGACTTCGTATGTCCTAGGCCCTAAGAGTTCAAAACTTTCTAGATTTCACAACTTCTTGGACCACTCCTTGTCAAACACCCCTTTAAAGAATACTAAGCCAAGGATATAAACTTCAATACCATCAATAGAAAATCTCATAAAAGAAACATGATTGATGAATATTTTAGAAGACTATAAATTGGTACCGTACCTTCATGAGCTGAGTTTTCTTAGTTTCGTTTGCAATGTTCATCAACATAATTTTAAATGATTTTCCTAATGTGTTCTCTTCAGAATTGAGGTCCTCTGATGCCACATTTACACTTCCAAATTCTTGATAGAAATTTTGTGTACACTGATTGGTTGGATTTTTAGGATAAATACTTGATAAAATCTCATGCTTTGAATTGGCTAAAGAGCATCCTTGAGAGCAGGTATCGTATACATCACTTTTAACTGTCATACTAGCTGTCATGTTGTTCTCTATTTCTGCAAAAGAAACCGGACGTTGCTGTCATGCACTGCATCCTGGTTTAAATAAACCGTTATGAGATAATTAAGCAACATATGGAGAATAATTTAAATTGTACTATCTTGTGGAACAAAACCTGAATTTCATTTTCTTCTCCAAGGGGCACTAAAGTTACAAACTCGTCATGTTGAAAATTCAAAATTTGAATGGTATGCTGATCAGTTGCATTTGAAACGTTGCAACCTCGATTGGCAACACTAATTCTTGCAGCATACAGGGGCTTCAGGCTTTAGTAGAGAAAGTAACTTTGGAAAGTCAGTCGAACACATTGAAATTCCCTGAATATGCGAAATCCATGGATTTTATTACACATCCCAAAGGTGAACGACTTTGAGGCATCTTGGTTATAATCAATGTTGGATCGTATGGCAACCCTAGAGGGGGGTGAATAGGGTTTAAATAAACTTTTTGACAAATAAAAAGTAAAATCAACTAATTAGATATTTTTTAATATTTAAATAAAGAACTTTGTAAACTTTGTTAAATAACAAGATTGATAAAAAGATATGAATGGAAATATGCAATCAAACTCAACCAATAAGAATATGTAACTAAAATTAAATTAAAAAATAATTAGAAAAGAGTTAGAGAAGAAGACACCGTAATTTTATAGTGGTTCGGTTAAACTCAACCTACATCCACTTTCCCAAGCACCTCTTGGGATTTTGATTGAAAATCTTCTTTAGACTCTTTCCACGGATTTGAGCCGAACCGATTCTTGCTCCTTTTTCGGGTTCAAGAGCAAACCCGATCCTTTCCACGGGTTAGGATCCAACCGTTACAATATGTTGAAGTTTTTAAATCACACAAAAGAAAACTCTCTAAAAGAGTGAGTATACAATTTGAAGCTCACAAATTTAATCCTCACAATACAATAAGAAGCTCTCAAGAATAAGATGAAAAGAATAAAAATTGGAAGCTTTAGAGAGAATAACAATGTTGGCTTTTTGCTTGAGGATTGTAAAGATTTTAATGATCTTGTGTAAATGTGAAGTATTTAAAAAGAGAGGAAAGATAAATTCAAAATCATTTGGGTCATTAGATATAAGTAAAAAAAATGAATGGTTGAGATTTAAACTTAATTAGCCGTTAGACACAATACAAATAATAATATAATAATATGTCTTTTCAAAATACTTTGTTTAAAAAGAAATCAATAAAGCAACTTCACCCTCTTTTAAAAAAACTAGCCGTTAGACACAAGAAAAAATAATAATATTAAAATCATTTTCCTTTTAAATTCATTTTCTTTATAAAAGCCAATAAAACATAACAAAAAGCCACATTTGTTACTCCTTCATTGCTCCAAGTGGCTTTCTCTAATTGGTTCAAATTGAATGCTTGGTCGCCACGTCACCATCTCGGGTATTTTTTCGTTAAGCTTCTTTTAGCAATATTTTCTTCATTTGAACTTCGATTTGGGTGATTCAAGAGGCGTTAGAATCATTTTTCCAAGCTCTACGATATGGTCTATTCAAATTAATAAAATTGTCAAAAAAAAAATCAGATTTGTTATCATCAAAACATAAATTAATTGAATAATTAAAATAAATTAATTTGATATTAAGGGCCAAAAAGCCAACAATCAATTGGTTCTCGAAGTACGCCACCTTCATCCCCACTACAAAACTATGTTCTGTCGAGCTGATAGCACACTTGTTCTTTAAGAACGTCTTGAAGTTATGGGGAGTTCCATCAAGCATTGTGAGTGACAGGGATGGTAGATTCATTGGTACTCTCTGGACCGAACTATTCGCCTTCTTGGGGACACGCCTAAATATATCCTTAAGCTGCCATCCTCAGACGAATGGCCAAACTGAAGGATTCAATTGTATGCTTAAGGAATATCTACGACATTTTGTTGATTCTGGACAAAAGAATTGGGCCTAGTTGATGGATGTGGCTCAATTTTGTTTTAATGCACAAACTAGTCTATCCACAAGAACGAGGCCTTTCGAAATCTTGAGTGGAAGACAACCTATACTGCCTCATATTGTTGATCATCCTTATGCAGGAAAAAATCCTCAAGCTCATAACTTTACGAAAAAGTGGGAGAAGACTACGAACATCGCTCGAGCATACTAAGAGAAAGTCTCGAAGCGTATGATAAGAAGCATCATCCTCTCAAGTTTTGAGCGGAAGACCAACTCTTCATAGAGTTTAAAGCAAAGCAAATTTGATTTAGAGGACATCAACATCAGCATCTCACCAGAAAATACGAAGGGCCTGTTGAAGTTCTGAAGAAAATTGGAAATGCATCCTATAGGGTATCGTTGCCTGCATGGATAAAAAATCATCTAGTAGCTCATGTGAGCAACTTGAAACCTTACCATCAAGATCCAGATGACCAGTAGTGCAACAATGGTGTATGGTCATCTAGTGACCTAAAGCAGAAAGACGATAAAGAAATGGAAGAAAGAAATGGAACTAGAGAGTGAGGAAGGGTATACCCATGAAGAGGATACATGAATTCCTACTGAAGTGAAAGAACCTCCGTGTGGAAGAAACACGTTAGGAATGTGCTGAAGACCTTGGAGCGTGAAAGAAGAAGATCGAGGAATTCTAGCTTCGCCAGTCGACAGGGATGTCAATTGTGTTTAAGTGGGGAGAATGTAACAAGCATGCTTGTCCAGGGCGCTGTTTGCTTATGGTCGCATGCCCAAACACCCCAATTTACATTGTTTTTATGTTTTGTATTTAGTTTTACTTTTTGCTTTCCTTTTTATGTCATAAACCTTGGGTGTGACTTGGCTTTTTCTTATGCAAGCCTACCAGAACTAAAAAAGTCTAAAATGTATTATAGATGGGACATAGTAGTTGAATCCCTGTCCAAGCCTTGTTGCACTCTTCGCAATCAAAGTTTTTCTTTGCAATTGACAGTCTTCAATGCTTGCTTTAACGATATTTTCATTGAATTTCTTTCTCCTCACGTTTTATAAAACATTTTCTCAAGAACGTGAAGAGAGGCTACATCGTATCATGTGTTTGTCCGTGGTTTTTGGATTTTGATCAGCTAACTTGTTGTCTACGTAAAACAAGTGCAACATAATCGCTCCTCTCGTGTTTGAAAGCTCGCGATTGTGACACAAGAAATGCACTAGCCAAGAATGCACACGAGGAGGGCTACACGAAATGCCAAGCACGCAACCAAGTGAGGTTCACAATGTGCTTGTGTGTAAGGTTAGCACGCGGGCATGCCCAACGCGCGTGAAAAGCCTCTTGTGAGATTCACACACAGTAGCCAGCGCCCAACCAAGGCCTGCCGCCCACCCATTCGTGCCAGGCAGTGTCATATTGCGTGTTGAGCTATTTTTGGTAATTTTTTAAGTTTTTTAAGTATACTTTTGATATTTTCTTGGCAAAAGATAATTAATTGTACTATTTTACCATTATTTCAGGACATGAGAAGATCATACAAATTTATAAACCAAGGATTTGAGCTTGTATCTGTGAGTGGAAAATGTTTTATTTAAAGTGATTTCAAGCATGTTCTTAAGTCATGATTTATGACGGATTTATGATAAAATGTTTAAGTTATGTTATGAACAGTCTTTCAAGCGTGTTATTGTTTAAAGGTATTTATTCAAGCATATTGTTTACTCTTCAAAATGCATAATATTCAAAATGTTTTCCCACTTTCTAGGTAGAGATCGTGTCCTCTAAGCCTAACTTGCTGCTACCTGTCTACTGAAGGATTTCATTTTGTTATCGTATGTGTCCTGTTATTTTGTACTAATGATAAATTAGTCTTTTGTGCTATCAGACTTAGGCTTTTGGGAAGGTTTTATAAGGTTTTGTTCTAGATAAATAAGATTACGTTTTGTCTATGTAAAACTTGTCTAAGGTTGTTAAATGAAAAAGGTTTAGCCCAATTGGTTTTAGTAAAATTTATGTGTTATGTTTCCTCTGTTGTTTAGAGTTTAAAGGTTCAGGCTAAGGGTCAGATGGTGTCATCCTTGACATGGGTGCTATCGATTGGCTTCACGCCATATCTCGAGCCACGCAAGTAGGTGCTCGTGGTGGGGTGTGATAGCCTAAGTTGGCTTATTAACAATTAAAATGTAAACATGTCCATAACAAAATAGTCGGGCAAGGCCCATGTGGACCGACTGGTAAAGGTTGAAGAGCAAATGCTCTACCTAATGAAAGTTCCTAACTCAATTCGCTTCTTGGAAACCTGCCTTGAAGAAATTAAACCCCAAATTAAATCCACCAGCTCTAATACCATATTAAACCCCAAATTCACCTAAAAGCTTAAGCTAGTGGTTGAAGGTAAATTTAATTATATATTACCAAAGTATAAGGTTTCATCACAATACCAATTGGCAATGAGAGGAGTAGCTCATCTATTTTATAAGGAGTCTAAGTTTCCTTGGTTTTTCAATTGTGGGACTCCACATATCTCAACATGCCCCTTCAAGATGGTGCCTCTTTGGTTTCACCTATCTTGAACCAAATATCCGTTTAGGCTTAATGAGCTCTAATACCATATTGAAAGCAATGTATACGAAACCAAAGCTTACGTGAAAACGCAAGAATCAAAAGAAAAGCATTGTGTTTGTAGTTTTATTATTTTTATGATATTACAGAGGTACAATTGGTGGTTTAATATATATCACTAACACTATTGCTGCAATGATCGATCATCTCGATGGATTACCCATTTAAGAGTTGTTGACAAGAGTTGACACTCTAGAATCAAAAGTTGTAAGAACTAGATGTTGTAATTTATGTCCTAAAACTCGTTGTAATCATAATCTATTCAATAAAGTCGTTATTGATACTATAATCTTAAAGCCAATAAACTAAGGACCCGAGGTTATTATTAAGTAAACTTGAACTTTATGTAGAGACATAAAAGTTGATCAAGTTTAAGTATAGAGCCTAAATAGTATAGATTGTACGAATAAAGTTAGGCACCTTATTCCAGGACACAATGAATGCAGTTTGCTTTGTATTTAGTATAAACGATGTGATCCTAAATCCTAGAGACATGAAAGTGTGGACATCCTATGTAAAGAGTTTACAAAAGACTAGAACCATGAAATAGTCACTTTTAAGTTATAACACCGTTAACTTTGAAAAACTTACTATTTCATTGATAGATATCAAATATAACTTAATCTTAATACTGAGCTAACTATAAGCTTCTGTTCTCACCAGCATGCTTGTTTAAGGCGTTGTTTATCTATGGCCACATGCCCAAATACCCCCAAATCACCTTTTCTTTATGTCTTGTATTTAGTTTAGTCTATTGCTTTCCTTTTTACGTCATAGACCTAGGGTGTGAGGTGTCACACATTTTCATTTGCAAACCTGTCAAAGCTCAAAAAGTCTAAACTGTACTATAGGAGAGACCCAATAGTTGAATCCCCAACCATATCTTATCGTATTCTTTATAATCAAATTTTTATTTGCAATTGAAAGTCTTCAACGCTTTCTTTAATGATGTTTTTAATGATATTCTCTCTCACATGTTTTAAAACAATTTTTTCATGAACGGGAAGGGAGGTTATATCATATCGTGAGTTTGTTCGTGATTTTCGGATTTTACATGACTGACTTATTGACTGAGCAAAACAAGTGTTCTACAATTGTCCGTTCCATGTTTGAAAGATTGCGATTGTGGCACGTAGAGTGTCACAAGTATGCTTGTCCAAGGCATTATTTGCCTATGGCCGCGTGCTCGAATATCCTCAAACCACTTTATCTTTATGCTTTGTACTTAGTTTAGTCAACTGCTTTCCTTTTGTTGTCACCGACCTAAGGTGCGTCGTTTCGCAATTTTCATATGCAAGGTTGTCAATGCTAAAAAAGTTTAAGATGTATTGTAGGGGAGGCATGGTAGTTGAATCCCCAACTAAGCCCTATTGTGATTTTTGCAAATCTAAGCTTTCTTTGCAATTGACAATATTCAATTTTTTCTTCAAGGATGTTATCGATGTTTTTCTTTATCTCTCACGTTTTATAAAACCAATTTCTCTCAAAAGATGAAGCGAGGCTACATCGTACCACGAATTTGTCCGCAACTTTCAAATTTCACAAGGTTGCCTTGTTCATCAATTTAGAACAAGTGTTGCACAACCGCCTGTCCCGTATTTGAAAAGTTGCATTTTGTGACAAGTGGTATTAAAGCTTTGTTATCTCCTTGGCTAAGCGAGATGCAATTATGTCGACAATGAAACAACTATCAAAGTTGCAATCTGAGCGACTGACTGAGATTGAAGAGGAATTCTTGGATATGAAAGAATTGCCAAACGAAGTAAGATTTCTCCAGACCC
Source organism: Cucumis sativus (assembly GCF_000004075.3). Classification (NCBI taxonomy): domain Eukaryota; kingdom Viridiplantae; phylum Streptophyta; class Magnoliopsida; order Cucurbitales; family Cucurbitaceae; genus Cucumis; species Cucumis sativus. The sequence continues at coordinate 12,104,468 of NC_026658.2, forward strand.
AACTTGAGATGTTTAAAGAAAAAGTAAGAGAAATAGACGCATTGAATGCCTAAATAGACAAACTACCCATAAATGAATTGGCGCTGAGGGTTGATTCGTTAGAACATAAAACCACCAAAGTAGGTAGTTTTGAACGTGGAAGTAGCTCTTCAAGTTCTATCGCACAAATGGAAGAGCGTGTCGAAGAGTTTGACTTTTGACAAGCTCCAACATAATCAGTTATATTTCAAGAAAGAGAAAAGTGTTTTTGCTAAATAGCGTATCAATTTTCTGGGTCACATCATCGAATGTAGAAAGATTTGAATGGACGAACATAAGTTGTGAGCTTTTAAGGAGTGGAGAGCCCCCACTTCCGTGAAAGAGTTACGTTTCATCCTTCAATATATTCTAAAATAGGGTTCACCTACTATCCTCTAGACTCAGTACCGAGAGAAAGAAATAGATGGAAAAAGAAATGGGCTTGGTAATTTTTTTTTCTATGTAAATAAGAAAAAGAAATCCAATTTGGTACAAGAGCCCAAATTCAATAGCCAACCCATCAAATGAGGTCAATGGCCCTATTTATAAGGATTTTCCATGCAAAATTGCATGTCCATGGAATACTAAAGCCCAACAACTCAAAGCTCTATTTCTAATATGAAATTTGATGGCTATAACACATATACTTGTCAGTTTCTCTCTCTTATCCCAATTCGAACAATTCGACTTATTCCATCACACTGTTTTAAGTTTATTCCATATGAGCTAGCAAGGGAACCTAATGGACCTATATATCATGAACTCCAATGATTCAAGATTAATTGACTAAATTCTTATAGACTGAGTTAATCAACATTCGTTAACTAACGGGTCATTCATGTATGTACTGGAACGATTCAGAATCACCTCGTTTGTACTAACTACAAAGCGGGCGGCATCCACAGTTTCTCTGAAAAAATATGGGTTACTACAACGTCACAACGATGTACAATTTTCCTGATAAGATGGTACTTACGTTCGATATGTTTTCCCGTTTACGGCTTTTAGGTTCTCTTGAATTTGCAACTGCACCACTGTTGTGACAGTATAAATTGATTGATAGATGCATATTTGGAACGACTTCCAGATCTGTCAAGAATTTTCTTAGCCATAATGCTTCTGTTGTTGCTTCAAAAGTTGCTACGTATTCTACCTCCATTGTGGAATCAATTATACAAGTTTGTTTTATGCTTCTCCAAACTACTACCCTTCTATTTAGAGTGAATACTAATCCTGATATAGACTTTCTAGCATCTTTATCAGTTTGAAAATCATAATGAGTGTATCCAGTAAGGATTAAATCTTTTGTACCATACACGAGAATGTAGTGTTTTGTTCTTCAAAGATATTTTAGAACATTCTTAACGGTTGTCCAGTGATCACGTCCAAGATTGGACTGATACCTACTGACCATCCCTACTAAGTAGCAAATGTCAGATCTAGTACACAACATTGCATATATCAAACTTCCAACAGCGGAAGCATAGGAAATTTTTCTCATATCCTCAATTTCTTGAGGTGTCTTAGGACATTGTTCCTTTGACAAATGAATTCCATAGATGTATAATAGCATACCCTTTTTGGAATTCTACATTTTATATCTAGACAACATTTTGTCTATATAAGATGCTTGAGACATGGCTAGTGTTTTGTTTTTGCAGTTCTGTACAATTTGGATCTTAAGAACGTATTGTGCATTTCCCAGAACTTTCATTTGAAATTGCATAGCTAGCCATTTCTTGATATTAGTATGAAATCCTATGTCCTTTTCCAATAAGTAGAATATCATCTACATACAAGACTAAGAATACTACAATGGAATTGACGACCTTTTTTGTAAACATAAGGTTCGTCAACCTTTTGTATCAAAGCCATAAGATTTGATCATAGTATCAAATCTTATATTCCAGGATCTAGATGTTTGTTTTAATCCATAAATGGATTTTTGAATCTTACAAACCTTTTGTTCTTGATCTTGATCTATAAACCCCTCTAATTGAGTAATATAGATACTCTCTTCAAGATTTTCATTCAAAAAAAGTTGTCTTGACATCCATCTGCCAAATTTCATAATCATAAAACATGGCGATGCATAAGACTATTCTAATTGACTTTAGCATGGCAACGATAGAGAAAGTTTCTTCATAGTCTATGTTAGAAAGAGACATGCGCAGTGGAAAAATGGAATACAAAATTACCCTAATTGCACCTATTTAACTTGCAACCCTAAATTAAAAGAATTAGGGTTTAGGAAATATTATACCTTTGTATCTATTCGAATATGAACGTCTATACCTCTCACAAAATTCCAAAAGTTTTTGAAACCAAAATGTAACACCTTAAACTTACACTACTACAAAAACAGGCTTTCTTGACGTTTGTAGTTTTAATTACTTGACGTTTTTTGAAAAAAACGTCAAGAAAGCGGTGATTTCAAAGAAAAAACGTCAAGAATTTCTATGAAAAGGCGGAGATATGCCAATCTTCAACTTTCTTGACGTTTTTTAAACGTCAAGTAATATTTATTTATCCTTGACGTTTTAAAAACGTCAAGTAATATCTATTAAATTCTTGAAGTTTTAAAAACGTCAAGTATTTTTATAAATTCGACATTCTTGACATTTTCTAAACATCAAGAGAGCGGTTGTTCTTGACGTTTTAAAAACGTCAAGTTCGATTAAATAAAAAAAAAAAAAGGAAACACGCGTTAATAATTAGGTGAGAATTAATCCTTTTGCCCTAGAAATTAAAACGCATCTTCTTCTTCTTCACGCCTAAGCATTTTCGAAATCTCCACCTTCACATTGTCGTCGCGCTTGAGTTTTTGAAATCTCCAACTGAAATCACCGTTCTTGAAGTTGGGGAAGCCCTATCCCACACCCATTCTTGACGTGATTCGAAATTGGTCTTCACACTCGTTCGAAATCACCATTCGAAATCGCCACCGAAGATTAATTCCATCTCTTCACACTCAATCTCCGTCTGCCATCCACCGTGCTTCAAGTCGGGCTCCTTCGAAAATGTCATCCATCGTCGCTTCTCTATACGAAAACTCCATCCTTCTTTATTTAGAGATTAGAAATTAATTCTCATTCACGTATGAAGATATCTTGATTTGTGATTTGAACCTTTTGTATTTGTATAGAAGCGACGTATTGCTCATGGTGCTTTGGGTTTTTTGGGTTAGAAATTTGAACCTCACGCATGAAGAGGTTAGAAATTAATTCCTCTTCCCTCTTCACGTATAAAGTTGGGGAAAGTCCATATATCACATGGTGCTTTGGGTTCTCCTTACAAATCCAATGGAGTTGATGATTGATATGAGAAGATACAGATTGATAGAAGGAGATATGGCTTATACGGGACCGTATTTTCCCTACTGTCACACAGTAGGTGAGTAATGTAACTATTTTCCATTAACTTTCTCTACCTTCCTATTTCTCTTGGCTTATACGGTTGTATTATGGTTGAGAAATGGTCGTCCATCTTACTGCTTGATGTTGTTTGAAAACAAAAGACTAACCATTTTAAACCAAAATTTGTCCCGAATATGCACAGATGACCGTGAGGGATACTCTAAACTCTGCACTTGATGAAGAAATGTCTGTTGATCAAAAAAAAAAAAAATTTATGAGAGAAGAGGTGAGGGAGAATGAACACAAACCCATTTATGTTTGTATATTATATGATTTGTCTACACTTATGATTAATTTCAAACATTTTGATGCAGGTCGGAGAATATCAGGAGACTTATAAGGTTAGGTAGGTGGAAGAGATGATCTCTACTTCACATGATATTTGAATTTCTTATTCATTTAATTGTACATTTTAACAATTTTTGGCTTTTTTATTCCCTTCAATTAGATAACCAAAAGGATTTTGGAGAAATATGGTTCTGAGAGGGTTCTTGATACCCCAATCACAGAGGTTGTTTCTTAACCCAGAAACATTGTTTTCCGTCAATTTTATTGAACTACATTGTTATTTCATCATTGCAGAAGCTGGTATTTGTATCCAAAATTTCTCCATTCTATTGGAATTTTTTTATATTTTTGCAATTTATTATTCAATCAATCACTTCCCTCTTTGTTCATGCTAATAAAAATCTAGCTACTTTTGAAATTACAGGAGGTAAAATGCAGAACATTTGTTAACCAAGTCACTTATTTCGGACTAAAAAAAAGGTAACAACCAATTTGTTAACCATGTTTGCACTTTCAATATTGTTTAATTTTTTTGTGTTACACTTTCATATTAACTATAGTTGCAAAAATAGGTAACAAGAAATTTATTTTTTTAGAACTTAAAACAACAATGGTTGGATATCCAGTTGTGATTTATGCATATTTTTTGTATTGGCTTTTTGTTTGATTGTGTTGAAAGAAAGTTATAGTTCAAAGTGTTAGAGGCTTGGCCACCTTAGATTTGCAATTCCATTATGTCTTACTCTTTCGTGCATTATAATTATAAGTGTGTAGAAAAACATGTGGTGTTTGTTTAATTATACAATGTACTTACTTTCCCCTCATGTGTGCATTATAAGTATTTTCTGGCTTACTAATAACTTCATTGAAATTCTAGTTAATTTATTTATGATCTATCGCTAAACAATTACACAAGCTGAAGTGAATGAATAAATGTGCAAACACAAAATCTACTATGATGTTGAGTTGAATAGTGATGGTTGGATTTCTATTATGCTATGTTATATTAATTATCATCAAATTTTTTTTCAGGCTGCGAGAACCGGTGACTTAGAGCTTTTTCGTCGCGACTTGGAGCTTTCTCAAACTGTTATTGGGAAGTTTTTGGATAGTTTTTAGATAAGTTAGTTAATTTAGGAAGTTGAGTTGAACTAGGATGTTGAGTTGAACTTATGACAATCTAATGAGATTGTTTATATTATTTTTGCAACTGATATGAAATATTCATATATGTATTGTTTTGGAAATGATTATATATAAATATGGTGAAGCATTTTATTTATATATGATTATTTTTCTAACGCTTTGCACTATACTAAAAAGCCTTGATCTTCTTCCCCCAATGTTTTCATAAACTTCTTAAGACAGACCCTGACCTTGGTTAGGCTCGGATCTCCTTGGATTATCACCTTCTTCCCCTGATATGTAAATGTTAACATCAGATTCTTCCAATCCACTCCAGTCGTTCCCAAGGAATACAATCACTGCATTCCAAGTATGGCAACTACCCCTCCGAACTTCAAGGGTAAAAACTCATTCACTACCTTCTAGTCTCCCAGCATTAACTCAACATCTTCACAAATTACCTTCCCTTTGACTACAGTGCCCGAGCCCAAAATGACTCCATAATTCGACGTTTCTTTTGTACTCAGTTGCAACTCTTTCACTATTTTTTTCTGAAATGAAATTGCGTGTGACTCCACAATCAATTAGTACTATAGCCACCTTCCCTTGTATCATCTCTTTTACCTTCATTTTCCCTAGGTTGGATAATCCCACCACATAATTAATGGATAATTCCACCACCACCTGACTCTCCTCTACGATCTCAGGGGCATTCAATTCTTTCTGATCAATTCCTCCTTCAATAATTTCATACTCCTCGCCTTCTTCCTTCACAACAATCATTCGCAATTCCCTTTGCTCTTTCATCTTGCATTTGTGGTCATGAGAATATTTCTCATTACAGTGAAAGCACAATCCCTTCTTTCTAGATTGAAATTCAGCATCAAATAAGCGCTTCGTCTGTCCCTCTTTCCGTACTTCCTCTTTTGTTGTTCCTCGTAGAGTAATAGTTCTCATCGGCCAATTCATTCCTCCTTTACTTTCTTCTGTATTCGCAATGGTATTAGCCTTGGTGCTATTGTGGGAGTTTATCACCTTTTCTCCAGAATATCCAGAAAGATTTGCTTCCTGACATCTTCCTTGTTCTCTACCTTTTGCGCGATTAGTATCATTTGTGCTAATCCCTTCGACTCACATAAATCCATCTCCGCCTAGATCCACAGTTTCAATCCTGACATAAATGTCTCTTTTACCACCTTCTCTAATAGGTCCGACAAAGGAGCTACCCACTTATCGAATAAATTTTGATATTCCTCTATCGTTGTCTTTTGTTGAATTTGCAAGAACCTTACATACAACGATTCCTCCCTCACGGATCGAAATCGCACCAATAATCTTTCCTTCATATTCACCCAATCTACAAAGTTCTCTCGTTCTTCTTCAGAACGGTAAAAGTTCAATGCTAGTCCCTCAAAACTAATAGTGGATACAGTCATTTTCTCAAATTCAGTAAGTTTATGAATGTGCAAATACCTCTCTACGCGAAACAGCCAAGAATCGGATCATCTCCATTGAATATCGACATCTCCACCTTCTTAAACTTATTGCAGTCATTATTACTTTCATCATCTATTTTCTTTTCTTCCTTCCTTGTTTCGTTCTCCCATCTTGGTCACCCTTCGCCTTCGTCCACATTCTTCGTCGATGAATTGTGCATTGTTGTCGATTCCATAATTCGTAACATCATCTGATTCTACCTCTCCATATTTTTGGATATTTTGGCCAACGTCTTTTCGATCACCAGTATCTTACTAATCTCTTTCTTAATGTCTTGTATTTCCTGGTCAAACGTCTCCATCTCTTCGATCCGAGTATGAACCATTTGCATTCTTCTTGCCCGAGATCAATGCTCTGATACCAATTTGATGGAAACAAGTCTTGGAATGAAATTGCTACTATAATATTAATGATTAATAGAATAGGAATGAAATCCTAATTACAATATGAAATCCCTCTCCTGTTATCCTCTCTCTCAAGGAAGAATAGAAATTCACTTTCTCAAACAAAACCTAACTTTCCCGCCCACGATTACTTTTTATTTATACTAACAATAAGGTAACTAAACCTTCCCTTTACTAACCCTCACATGCTATTCATGTGCACGTGATATTTTTTTTTTCAATTTCTTTGTCCCTCTTCCGCTGTACAGATGTAATATGGGGTCTATCAGATTCCTCATCTTTTCAAAACCTCCAATCAAACTCAATGCTAAGTTTGACTGCTCCCTTCAGAGTGACGACCCTCATTTTCCCTCATTATGTTTAGAACGCTAAGAATAGGTGGTCTAGTTTTGGTTAGGCCAAAAGTGAAATTTTCCCGCAAAAGCACTAATAATTAGGGAACTCAACACATTCTACTTGACTTAATCGACTTCACTCTCTAATTTTTATGAGCTTTTTTCAATGCATATTGCATATGTTTTTTTATAGTTGTTGATGTGTGTCACATTTTTATGGTTTGCATTTACAAGCCTCTTTTTTCTTTCTTTGGTATGCAATATGGTAATAGGCCCTGCTAGAATCGGTGGGGTAATCTCTCTATGGTTCTACACTTAGTTTCAAAGTTTGATTATTCCCTTCGAAGTGACAACAAGCCTCGTTTTCCCCTATTGTGGATCAGAGAGGATTCCTCCTCTTTTCAAAGCCCTCAATCAAACTCAATGCTAAGTTTAACTACTCCCTTCGAAGTGACAACAAGCCTCGTTTTCCCCTATTGTGGATCAGAGAGGATTCCTCCTCTTTTCAAAGCCCTCAATCAAACTCAATTAGAGTAAAAAGGAAAAAATTTCATCTCGGGCACGTGTACCTCACACGTGTCTCTCTAGGATTTCCAAGTTCTCTCACTCGGCTGGTGAAGGAGGCGAATGCTTGGTGAGTGCTGCGGTCAGCAAGGGATCAAATTTGAAGGTAATTCATTCGGTTTTTGGCAGATTGAATGTGATAACTAATGTCATTTGGTATCCATTTCGAAATTGATTACAATTGATCAATTGAACCATTACGAATGATATTCATTTTGATTCGGGAGAATTAACGTCTGTCCAGAAATTGTTTAAATCTATTTCCAAGCTGAATTGATTTGAACTATCTTGAAAGTATTGTGTGTGGTACGAATCGATTTATTGGCAACCACTTCTGGCGTTTGAAGACCATGATTTAATTCACTCGCTGAAGGGATCTCGCATGAATCTCCTCGGTTGAATTTCAATTCTTTTTTGAGTTCATTCGTGTTCCCAGATTGGGCCGAAAAGATCATCACGGATGTTGGGTTGATGTCCTAAGCATGAAACGATGAAGAAATTATCCAGTGACGTTAAGGAGGTGAAGAAACGCATGATGTCAAGCCTTCAACGCGTACATGATATGGCGGCGAACGACCGAAGGGCGGCCGACTGCAAAGGCTGACCTAATTTATGTGAGGAAGAAACGGTCGGACATGAGTGGACCCAAACCGGTTTACGTGAACCGTGAAACATATAAAAATCAAAATACAGGAAATGGACCGAGCGGAGATGGTCACATGAAGATTGTTGGCCCAAAGGTGTGTGTGGCCGATTGTTTTGAATGAAAACTTGATGAAGCCTAGTGAGCCGGTAAATGGGCCGAAGCCGAATGGTGTGGACACATTTATGAATGGAATTGGTCATGGATCTCTGGTTGATGGGCCATCGTTGAATGATGGGCCACCCATCTCACACGAAACTGGGATCTCATAGAAGGAGTGCTTACCTGTTGGTGCTTCAAGTGTTCAGCATGTTGGGCAAATTGCAGCGACCGAAGGATATGGACCTGGGCTGGATGCTATTGCAAGTGCCCCAAAAGATTGGGCCGGTTGATGGGCATTTGAATGATGGGCCAGCCATTAGAGAACCGTTTGGTACTAATTCAAATGGTGGGCCGCCTGTTCCGATTCGTTGGGCATGAGGTGCATAAATCTAATAATTCTGGAGGTGCAGGTAAAAATTCATGGGCTTCCTTATTTGGCTCAACAAGAGGTTTCTCTATGACCTATACAACTCTGACTACTGTGGGAGAGAAAATTGTGGTGACCCCGTTTGAAGAAGTTATTAGTCAAGGAGTTAGAGTGTGGGAGAACTCCCTCATCAGCGCAATTAATTTGATGCAAAATTGCCGTATCTAGTCATCTATCGTCTTATAGAGAAGATTTGGGGTAGAATTTGAAATGCCAACACATTACTCTGATGGAGAATGGGCTCATCTGCTTTGAATTCAAACATCTGAAGTCGATAGAGTGGATCTTATCCCGTGGCCCATGGCACCTTGGAGGCAAACCTATGCTCCTCCGCAAATGGACTCCAGGTATAGTTCCTGAATCCTTTGTCTTTGATTCAATTCCTGTTTGGATAAAGTTAGGGAGGATTCCGTTGGAGCTATAGACGGATGTTGGTTTGACTGTGGTAGCGAGTGCAATAGGAAAACCTCTTTCAGTTGATCTTGCTACTAAAGAGAGGCGTCGTCTTTCTTATTCCCGTATATGTGTGGAATTGAATGTGAACAGTATTATGCCTGCCGAAGTAACAGTCAACCTTAGAGGAGAGGAATTTATTGTAACTGTCACTTATGAGTGGAAACGGAAAAAATGTAACTTGTGTCGATCTTTTGGACACTCGCAAAACACCCTTTAAAGAGGCAATGAAAATAGTAAAAAGGAAGCTGCAAGTAAAGAGGTTCCTGTTAAAGAGGTTGTTCCTACTAAAGAGGTGGTTCCAGATTGTGGGGAGTATGGAGATGTTGTGTTGGAATCCTTCCAACACATGGAAGAAGGAGAAATTATTACCCATAAACTGCCTGAAAAGGTGGAGGTAAATCGGGAGGAATTTACCCCAGTTGATAGGAAAAATAGGGGAATGATCTCTATTTGGGACAGAGGGAAAAGGGCGGAAGTGAGTATCACTAACTCCTTTAACAACCTCATGGAGGTGGATAAAGGAGATAAATGGCCTTTATCTATAGTGGATGGCTCCCCTCCTCCCTTACGAGTAGATGACTCTTCTATGGTCGTTTTGAGTACTATAGGTGATGTAATTCCTATGGGAGAGGCGGCTCCCATACAACCTCATGGTTAGTTGGTGTACGTGGAACGTGCGGGGCCTTAATAGCCCTGTAAAGTGTAGAGCGGTGAAGGACTTCTTAGCCGTGTCTATGGTGGGTTTCTATTGCATCCTGGATACTAAAGTTCGAGAGGAGAACTTTGTCTCGATATCTAGAAGATTTAGTGATTCGTAGGGGTTCATTAGTAACTACAGCAATAGTGGAGTAGGTCGGATGTGGATTATGTGGAAACGTAACAGATTCGTGTTCACGACTAACAAAGTTGTCGACCAGTTTATTTCTGGTGTAATAACAGATTTGATCTTTGGGGAGAAGGTAGAGGTTCTGTGTGTGTATGCCTCTAATAGTAATATCGAGAGACGTGTTTTATGGAGGCGAATAATTGAGATCTCTGCTGGTTGGAGAGGACCGGGTATGGTCTTTGGTGATTTTAACACCATCAGACTCCACTCTGAAGCCTTCGGGGGTGCTCCGAACGTGGAGGATATGGAGGAGTTTGACATGGCTATTCGAGAGGCGGACCTTATTGAACCCGCGGTCCAGGGGAACTGGTTTACTTGGACTAGTAAGAGACATGGGTTGGGTTTGATGAGGAGACTTGATCGTATCCTAGTGAATGATGAGGGGCTTAGTACATGGCCTAACATGTGGGTTAACGTCGTCCCGTGGGGTATTTCTGATCATTCTTCCATACTTGTCTATCCCAGTAATCAGCGAAGCCAACAAGTGGTCTCTTTTCGTTTCTTTAACCATTGGGTTGAAGAAGCGTCCTTTATGGATGTTGTGTCCTCTGCTTGGACCAAAGATACTAGAGTTTCTCCAATTTTGAATAGTGTAAGGAACTTAAGAAATCTCAAGTCGATTCTTCGCAGACATTTTGGTAGGCATATCTGAACCATCAGTGAGGATGTTCGTCTTGCCAATGATACCATGGACCGAGCTTAAAGAGAGATGGAGACGAACTCTCTGTTGGAGGAGGCGACTAATCACGCGAGCTTAGCCACGATAAACTTTTGGAAAGCGGTTAGAGTGGAGGAAGCCGCTATGCGCCAGAATTCGCAAATCAGATGGTTGAAGCTAGATGACCAGAATACTGCCTTTTTTCATCGATATGTTCGATCAAGGCAGAGCAGCAATGCTTTGAGATCAGTTATTGACGCAGATGGAAATTGGTTGACTAACCATGATCAGGTGACTCAGGTGGTAGTGAATTATTTCAAAGATAGTCTGGGTTCTCAGAATATTAGCTATATTGAGCTCTCTACTTGTATTGAGGAGATTGTTCAGTTTAGATGGACTGAGGAGTGTTGCCAGGCCCTCCAGTCGCCTATTGGCAGGAAGGAAGTGAGACGTGTTCTGTTCTCCATGGATGGTGGAAAGGCTCCAGGTCATGATGGGTATTCAGTTGGCTTCTTCAAAGGAGCTTGGACAGTGGTTGGAGAGGGCTTCTGTGATGTCGTCTTACACTTCTTTGAGACCAATTACTTCCCTCAAGGGGTGAATACGACTGCTATTACACTTATTCCTAAAAGGAATGGTGTTAATCGATTGGAGGATTTCAGCCCTATATCTTGTTGTAGCGTTATTTATAAATGCATTTCAAGAATATTGGTAGATAGGCTTCGTGTGTGGCTTCCTTCTTTTGTTAGTGGAAATTAGCCAGCTTTCATCCCTGGGAGGAGTATTATTGACAATATTCTTCTTTGTCAGGAGCTTGTAAGGGCATACCATTTGCATAGAGGTAAACCTCAGTCCACTATGAAGGTTGACCTCCAAAAAGCATATGATTCTGTTAATTGGGATTTCCTCTTTGGCCTGCTGATTGCCATAGGTACGCCTTTAAGATTTGTGAGTTGGGTTCGAGCGTGTGTGACCTCTCCGATGTTCTCCATTATGATTAATGGATCGTTGTAAGGTTTTTTCCATGGGAGGAAAGGACTTAGACAAGGTGACCCTTTATCCCCGTTCTTATTTGTGATGGTCATGGAGGTGCTTTCTCGCATGTTGAACAGCCCACCTAAGAATTTTCAATTCCACCAGTTTTGTGAGAAGGTCAGATTAACTCATCTTACTTTTATAGATGACTTGATGATCTTTTGTACTGCTTATAATCATTCTATAAGTTTCATAAAAGAGAGTATTAAGAGGTTTGGTGAGCTTTCAGGACTGTTTGCTAATCTTGCTAAAAGCTCAATTTTTCTTGTGGGGGTTAATAGTTCGAAAGCTTCTCGGCTTGCTGCTAACATGGGTTTTTCCATTGGTCATCTCCCTGTTCGTTATCTTGGGCTTCCTCTCCTCTCTGGAAGATTGCGGAGCTCTGATTGTGATCCCCTTATTCAGCGTATTACCAGTCGTATTCGGTCTTGGTCTGCTAGAGTGTTATCTTTTGCAGGTAGACTTCAGCTTGTTCGCTCAGTCCTTAGGAGCCTTCAGGTTTATTGGGCTAGTGTGTTCATGCTTCCTATGAAAGTCCACAGAGACGTTGATAAGATCTTGAGGGCTTATCTGTGGAGAGGTAAGGAGGAGGGAAGAGGTGGTGCTAAAGTTGCCTGGGATGAGGTTTGTCTTCCTTTTGATGAAGGAGGTCTTGATATTCGTGATGGATCTTCTTGGAATATAGCAAGCACGTTGAAGATATTATGGTTGCTACTTGTTAAATCTGGTAGTTTGTGAGTTGCTTGGGTGGAATCTTATATCCTTAAAGGGAGATCGCTGTGGGAGATCGATGCTGGGGTGGGTCGATCTTGGTGCTTTAGGGAAATCTTGCGTAAGCGGGATATCCTTAAAGCTCATGTTAAGATGGAGGTGGGCAATGGAAGGAAGTGTAGAGTGTGGTTGGTTCCATGGATTCAGGGTGGGCCGATTATCCAGCAGTTTGGGAAGAGGGTGATCTATGATGCGGGTAGTCGGTGGGATGCGAGGCTGGTGGATTTCATGGGTCGGGATGGTGATTGGAGGTGGCCGCTTGTTTCTTTGGATTTGATGGACATTTGGGATAGGGTTCAGGGAGTGAGGCCGAGTCCGAGTGTTGAGGATAGGTGGGTCTGGGTGCCGGGGAGTCATGATAGTTTTTCGATCACTAGTGCGTGGGAGACTATTCGTCCTCATAGTAGTAGGGTTGGTTGGTCGGGTTTACTATGGGGTGGGGGAAATATTCCTAAGCACTCCTTCTGTGCTTGGTTGGCCATCAGGGATAGGTTGGGTACTAGAGATAGGTTAAGTCGGTGGGATAGGTCGATTCCTTTATCGTGTTTGCTTTGTGGAGGGAACTATGAGTCTCGTGATCATTTGTTTTTTTTCTTGTCATTTTGGGTGGGAGATTTGGTCGAGGATCCTTTTGCTTATGTCATCTTCTCATAGAATCGGTTATTGGGGGGTTGGTTATCTTGGATTTATAATCAGGGTATTGGGAAGAGTGTGAGGAGAAAACTGTGGCGCCTTCTCTGGTGTGCTACAATTTATTTCATTTGGCAGGAGCGAAATCATCGTCTTCATGGAGGTGCTATTCGGGAGCCTATGGTTGTATTCCAGCTCATTCGGTCGTGTATTAAAGCGTGTGCTGCTTCTTGGTCGGATGGTGTTCATGGTCTTATTTAATGTTCTTTTCGTTTGCTTGTTCCCGGGTTGTGGGTTTCTCTTCTCTTTATTAACTTTGTTGTCTTTCTCTCTTCTTCTTGTCCTTTTAATGTTTGGAACACTAGTTGGTTTCTTTTGGTTTTAGTTCTTGTTCCCGAGATGTGGGGTTGTTTTGGGTACTTATGGGTTGTTTTGTCTAACTACTTGTTCTGTGAGTGTTGTTCGCTCTTTTGTCTTGACCTCAGGCTGTGAGGTCCACCTTGTTGTTGTATAATATTATCATTACCTTTTCAAAAAAAAAAATCAAACTCAATGCTAAGTTTGACTGCTCCCTTCGAAGTGACAACAAGCCTCGTTTTCGCCCTACTGTGGATCGAGGAGGATTCCTCCTCTTTTCAAAGCCCTCAATCAAACTTGACGTTATGTTTAAAACACTAAAAATAGATGGTCTAGTTTTGGTTAGGCCAAAAGCGATGTTTTCCCCCAAAAGCTCTAATAGCTAGGGAACTCAACATGTTCTACTTGACCTAACCGACTTGACTCTATATTTTTTATGAGCTTTTTTTAATGCATATTGCATATGTTTTTTTTTATAATTGTTGATTGTCTCACTTTTTTATGGTCTGCATTTACGAGCCTCTTTTCTTTCTTTGTTATGAACTGCGGTAACTAGGCATTGCTAGAACCGATGGGGTAACATTTCTATGGTTCTACACTTAGTTTCTAAGTGTGATTGCTCACCTCTAATTTTCAAAACACTTAATTTCTAAGCACATACAATGTTCACCTAGAAAAAAATGAAAATTGTTGTAGTTAAGATCAAAACTAAATAGTTATGAAATAAGACATAAGAGATTTGATTTTAACAACCTTCCCGTTGTACTTGGGATCCACTCTGGCTTTGTGCTGGAAAATTGGTTTGGAGCTGATCGTAAGCTTTCGGTTGCTCTTCTGTAACCTTTAGATACTCTTCAAAGCTATAAGCTTTGCTTCCTGACGAAGAATCTTCTACTATTACAATACATAAGAAAATTCTATTTCATAAACCCTGTATCATAATTGAGGCTGATAGAATGATTATTCTATAACCCTACGATAGTTTCATTCTTAACATTCATAGACACGATGCATGGCAGCTATCCAATTCTATTTCATGTTCTCTAGAATGGCTCGGTTTAACAATAATGTTAATTTTTGTTTTCTATTTTAAAATAATAACGCTGCTTACTAATCTTTTTTTTTTCCATTTGGCATTCTACTTTTTCTACTCAGCTTTCTTTTCCTAGTGATAACAAATAATACGGGTGATAAAAAACTTAATCACTCACTTGTTTCAGCCACCGAAAGCCCTTCTGCTTTAGAAATAGAAGATGGGTTTGAGTAGGTAGATTTACTTGCATTGTATGTGCTGTTCATTGAACTCTCAATTTCATCGAGACCAATTTCTCACTCAAACATGGTCTTGCATTCTCTAGAAACGTCCTACAAACAAAAATGAAGAACAAAAAACTACAATAAGGTCTATGAAAAAGTTACAAAGGAAAATCTCAAAAACTGATATGTAAGTCATAACAACCTTAAGTCCTCTTACCGTGGGTTAAAATGCACGTAAGGTTTTTCCAAGAGTCCGAGCAACCAGCATGTAAATAAGTTAAGTCAACTAAATTTGCTATAAATTTACTCGTATTAACATTATCATTGTTATAGACTTGACAACTTCAAATTTATCAATATAAAATATGCTTTAACAAAACGTACCTTGAGGTTCCTCCAACCTTATTAAAAAAGCAAATAATCCAACAATTTAACAAATTTATAGTGCATATTATGTATATCAATTGATCACAACAAAATAAGATCGAACAAATACCCATGAGTAATATTTAGCCACCAAATGAATAATGATGAAAACCTGAAAACAAAACCGAGAAAAAAAAGGAAACAATTCATCAACAAAACAAATTTAGGGGACTAAAAAATTGCTTACCTTATTACACACTTCAAAATATTAAGAAAAGTGGAGGGAAAAAACCAACCAATAATCAACAAATAAACTTCAACACAAATAGCCATAAATTTTCTTCTTTAAAGGTATCACAAATAAGTCCATCAGTAATAACAAAATAAAAAAGGGCAATGTGCAATTGAATTCTGCAGTCGTAAAGCTATGCTAAAGGCAGTATGAAATCAAACTTGAGCACTAACAAAATTTGCAAAACAAAAATTATTAGACATCATTAACTAAAGTACCAGCACAACAATGAATGTGTAACCTCCGCAAGAGCAAACCCGAATGGAGAAGAACATGAAGAAATATATAAATAGAAGAAACATAAAAGACAAACATGAAACACATGGAAATATACAAAGGGGATAAATAAAAGTACAATTATAAAGTGATGAAGCACAAATATAGGTATCAACAGAACCTGAATACAAGTCTTACCCTATCTCGACTGTCGAGGAGTGTTAACCAACCGTCGGAAGGTTGGTTTATTTTTTAGAAAAAATTAATGTTGTCTGAATTCTTTTCCAAGCCACTAACCAGCCCCTCCTTATCTATGATCGGCGATCAACTCCTCAACCTCTAATTACATTTAAAAGAGTGATGCGAACATTGTGTGAAATCCCAAACCTTTGATGGATCCCACCATCACTCTCTTTCTATCCCTTCAAAACCTCATTATTTTCAAGAGAGGCCTCAAAGCTTCTTCCAATTAACATAAAAGAAGAATGAAAGAGAAGGAGAGAAAGGGAAAGTGGTTCAAAAGCTATGGAAAAAAAAGTAAAAGAAAATGGTCTACTCATTGGCACATCTTACACAGATGATAATGTTAGGGCAAGGCAATGAGAGACAGAATGCTTTTGGAGCCTTCTCCTCTACTTTCGAAGATTTTAACAAACTAAAATATGCAAATGTTACAAGAAAGATCTTTGGAGATTTGAAATAATCCAAAATAAAGAAAAAGGAAAACCCCAATATGTACAAATTTCAGAATCTAAAACTTGAAAAGTGATTGAATGATGAGATATGTTTGTACAATCATTATAGAGACAGTGAAATATTAAAACAAAAATGAAACGTACCAAGATAAAAAGAATAGCAACTAGTATTATGACCTTTGTATGTCTTCAAAATACAAACATCAAAATGAATCAAGAGATCTACCACACAAATAATGGTATCAACAAATAAAGCAATTGTTTTAGTAACAATATTTGAGTACAATTAAACTAAGCATGCTATTGTCCTTGACAAATTTACATTCTTCTAATCGAACAAAATCTGACCTTTAAATAGTGATAGAAACTGAAGATGAAAGCAAGTTTAGCTACAACTTCAGACCGTGATATATATGACGGAACCTATAAAAAAAAGAAGAGTACCTAACTATATATACACAGAGGAGATCTGATGCTTACTAGCACATCAGAGGCTCAATCAATTTATATTTAATTGAAAAACAATCCCTATATTTTAATGCATACACATTGAATAGCCCCTGTTTCAATCCAATTTACAAAACTACCTCCATAAAATTACATAATGGGGGAAGTTCGACCGGATGCACTGTGCTTTACCAGAACCACATGAAATTATTGGAACATAGTTCATTCAATTAACTTTCTGTAATGCCCCAAAGGTATGTATATATATATATTTTGTTTTTAATTTTATAATATATATATATATATTTATACTTAATTTAAATAAAAAGAAAAGAAAAGAAAAGAATATATTTTTCCTTCCTTCTTCCTCTCGCACGAGCGTCGCACACAACCCCTCTCTCATTTTCTTTTCTTCTTCCCGTCCCGCCGCAGCCAACCGCAGCCCAGCCGCAACCACACCTCTATCTTCTTCTTCCCGTCCCGCCGCAGCCAACGCAGCCCAGCCGCAACCACACCTCTATCTTCTTCTTCCCGTCCCGCAGCTAGCCGCCGATCCTTTCTTTCCATTTTCTTCTTCCGTCCGCAGCCCACCGCGAAGCAAGATTGCGCCGCTGCCAGTCCAGATCTGCGGCGCCGTTGCTCTTCCGTCGCTGCAACCGTCGGCCGCCATCTCTGTTCGCGAAGCAAGGCCGCCGCGTGAACCTGTAACCGCCGGCTGTCTCCTCCTTCCTTTCTCCTCTGTTTTCAGCCCAGCCGCCGCCGATTCCTTCTCCTCCGTCGTCTGCACTGCCGCGGACTCTCCGGCCATTTGTATACGGTCTCTCCGTCGCACGTCATCTCTTCGCAAAGCCACTGCTCGATTTCTTTCGTGAAGATTTGGGTAAGTTGCAAAAAGATTCACATTGGGTTGAATTTAAATGACTGATGCGTTGAAGGGAATTATTGAGAAATTGTCTTAATGTTTAGGTTCGTTCTTCATAGACTTCAACGTGGTTAAGGAGCTTAACAAATTTGAAGGTAAGGGATTTTCTACTGGACTCACTTATGATTGTGAATTGCATGTCTGAATGATTATCTTTGACTGAGTAAAGATGTTGAGATGATACTTATGTTTATACACGTATGGGTGTAGATTCGGTGCTGAATGTACACTGTGATTGACTGAAAATATATATACATATGCATAGGAATTGAAGTAGACTTAATGTGGAATGCATATTGTGATTGTCATGGAATATATATATATGTGTGTGGATGTGGACAGGACGAAAATTGTAGATTATGCTTGTATGAGATGCAGATGCGATCTTGTGATTGTCGTTTAGATTGGGTGTCGTTACGCTAAAGTATGACTGTGTGCTGGTGATCTGAGGGGTGTATTGACTGTATAGTTTGATTGACTGATGTATTAGTATTTATTGACAGACATATGACCTAAGTGAGATAAGTTGACTGTTAGGACGTTGAGAGAAAGAACTCTATGTTTGAAGTATCTGAAGGATGGGTTGAATGGAATGAGGGGATAAATTGTTAGGTTGTATTGGGATGATTACCTTGTAGGTGTCCCACGGGATCACCAATTTATTTTTGCACCTTCGGGAGCATTTGACTGATATGTGTTCTGCAGAACACTAGACTGATATGTACGTCCCTCGGGGCGTTAGACTGATATGTACGTCCTTCGGGGCGTTAGACTGAAATGTGTATCCTACGGGATCACAAGACTGCGACTGTACAGGGTGTCCCAATAGAACTTTAACAATTTATTTTCCCCTGACGAGACCAGTAGAGGGTCTCTTACTGAGTATTTAAAATACTCACCCTTCTTATGTTTAATTTTCAGGCAAAGGTAATAAAGGCGGCAAACCGGCGAGGGGCAGGAAGGAAGCGTGATGCCATAGGAAACGTGTAATTGCTTCCGCTTAATTAAGATTGATTTGAAATTTAGTTTACAAACGTTTGTTGCAAACAGTATTAGTTTATGTTTTCTTGAATGTTTAAAAATCAGGCCTGACTTGAAGATGTTTTTTTTTTTTAAATTGCTTACGTTTTTTTTTTATTTTAATCAGAGTCTTTTATTTGTTAAAAACTAACGATCTCGACTTACTTAGAAAAGTTGGGTCGTTACAGTTGGTATCAGAGCCTAAGTTTTAGGTTCTGTAGACTGACTTACGATGTAAGTCTATGTTTTTGTGTTCCTATGGCAAACGCGACCCTTCGTCTCTCGTCAGGTATGCTTTATGCTTATATGTATGGTTTATTTGCATGACCTTGCCTAAATTAAACTAGATTGCATGACGATAAAGACTTGCTTATGTTTATGATTAAGATTTTGTTAAAGAGTGTTGTTGGTGGGTAATAGGAATTATGCCGCCAAGGGAAGAAGTACGTAGAGGAGGTCGTAGAGGCCGAGGTAGAGGAGTAGTAGGGCCGAGGTAGAGGAGCAGGTCGTAATCAGCCTACTGGGGTCAAGCTGAACAGCAAATTCCTGCTGCACCCGTGACTCACGTTGAGTTTGATGCACTGTCTGCTCACATGGAGCAGAGGTTTACAGAACTTATGACAGCTATAGCTCAAAACCAGCAGGCACCTGCAGTCCCACCTGCACCTGTAGTTCCCCCTGCACCAGCAGCCCCTCCTGCACAAGAATTACCTAACCAACTTTCTGCTGAGGCGAAACATTTGAGGGACTTTCGGAAGTATGACCTCAGACGTTTGATGGGTCACTGGAGGATCCTACTAAAGCTGAAATGTGGTTGTCCTATGTGGAAACCATATTTAATTACATGAGATGTCCTGAGGAGCACAGAGTTCAGTGTGCTGCTTTTCTACTGAGGGACAGAGGCATTATCTGGTGGAGGACTACAATGCGCATGCTAGGTGGAGATGTGAGGCAGATTACCTGGGATCAGTTTAAGGACTGCTTCTATACCAAGTTTTTCTCGGCTAACCTTAGAGACGCCAAAAGCCAGGAATTCTTGGAGTTGAAGCAAGGATATATGACAGTCGAGGAGTACGACCAGGAGTTTGATATGCTGTCACGTTTTGCCCCTGAGCTTGTTAGTAATGAGCAGGCTAGAGCTGATAGGTTCGTCAAGGGATTGAGAGATGAAATTAGGGGTTTGTGCGAGCACTAAAGCCCACTACCCAAGCTGAAGCACTGCGTCTGGCAGTGGATATGAGTATTGGGAAGGATGAAAGACAGCCAAGGAGCTTTAATAAGGGATCGTCGTCGGGTCAAAAGAGAAAAGTAGAGCAGATAACTGTAGGAGTTCCTCAGAGGAACATGAGACCAGGTGATTCTTTTCGCAGTTTCCAGCAGAATTCTGGCGCGTGCAGGAGACACTACTCAAGAGAGGCCAGTATGTGATACGTGTGGGAAACGCCACCTGGGTCGTTGTTTGATGGAACGAGAGTCTGTTATAAGTGCAAGCAAGAGGGACACATGGCTGATAGGTGTCCCTTGAGATCTACTGGGGCTGGATCGAGCAGTCAGGGAGAGAGACCTCCACAGCGGGGTACAATCTTTGCCACTAATAGATCAGAGGCAGAGAAGGCCGGCACAGTAGTGACAGGTACGTTACCAGTATTGGGGCATTTTGCCTTGACCTTGTTTGACTCGGGATCTTCTCATTCATTTATTTCATCGCTTTTTGTGACGCATGCATGCTTAGAAGTGGAACCTTAGACTATGTTTTGTCAGTGTCTACACCGTCTGGAGAAATTATGTTGTCTAAGGAAAAGATTAAAGCATGTGAAATTGAAATAGCTGGTCGTGTGTACTGGACGTAACCTTGTTGGTATTAGATATGCGTGACTTTGATGTAATTTTAGGTATGGATTGGCTAGCTACTAATGATGCTAGTATTGATTGTTCTCGTAAGGAAGTTGTGTTTAGTCCCCCTACTGCATCTAGCTTTAAATTCAAGGAGTAGGAACAGTAGTACTGCCTAAAGTAATCTCAGCTATGAAAGCTAGTAAACTACTCAACCAGGGTACTTGGAGTATTTTGGCAAGTGTGGTGGATACTAGGGAAGGTGAGACTTCTTTAACTTCAGAACCTGTGGTAAGAGACTACCCAGATGTATTTCCAAAAGATCTTCCAGGACTACCGCCACATAGAGAGGTTGATTTTGCCATTGAGTTGGAGCCAAACACTACTCCTATTTCTAGAGCCCCTTATAGGATGGCTCCTGCTGAGTTGAAAGAACTGAAGGTACAGTTACAGAATTGCTTGACAAAGGCTTTATTCGAC
The DNA here is from genome assembly GCF_000004075.3 of Cucumis sativus. Taxonomy (NCBI): domain Eukaryota; kingdom Viridiplantae; phylum Streptophyta; class Magnoliopsida; order Cucurbitales; family Cucurbitaceae; genus Cucumis; species Cucumis sativus. The sequence goes on from NC_026658.2 coordinate 12,125,608, forward strand.
CTAGTGTGTCACCTTGGGGTGCACCAGTATTGTTTGTGAAGAAGAAGGATGGGTCGATGCGTCTTTGCATTGACTATAGAGAGTTGAATAAAGTAACAGTCAAGAACAGGTATCCTTTACCCAGAATCGATGATTTTGTTCGATCAGTTACAGGGAGCCACGGTGTTCTCTAAGATTGACTTACGGTCAGGTTATCACCAGTTGAGGATTAGAGACCGTGATATTCCTAAGACTGCCTTTCGTTCGAGGTATGGACATTATGAATTCATAGTGATGTCTTTTGTTTGACTAATGCACCTGCTGTATTTATGGATTTGATGAACAGGGTGTTTAAGGATTTCTTGGACACTTTTGTGATAGTCTTCATTGATGATTATCTTGGTTTATTCCAAGACTGAAGTCGAACATGAGGAACATTTTACATAAGGTATTAGAGACTCTTCGAGCCAATAAACTGTATGCTAAGTTCTCGAAGTGCGAATTTTGGTTGAAGCAAGTGACTTTTCTTGGTCATGTGGTTTCCAGTGAGGGAGTTTCAGTAGACCTGCAAAGATAGAAGCTGTTACCAGTTGGTCTCGACCCTCCACAGTTGGTGAGGTTCGTAGTTTTCTGGTGTTTAGCAGGGTACTACCGGAGGTTTGTGGAGGATTTTTCAACGTTTGGCTACTCCTTTGACTCAGTTGACAAGGAAGGGAACTCCGTTTGTTTGGAGTCCAGCTTGTGAGGATAGTTTTCAGAACCTTAAGCAAAGGTTAGTTACTGCACCGGTCCTTACTGTACCAGATGGATCATTGGAAGTTTGTGATTTACAGTGATGCTTCCAAGAAAGGACTGGGTTGTGTTTTGATGCAGAAAGGTAAGGTGGTTGCTTATGCCTCTCGTCAGTTGAAGAGTCACGAAGCAGAACTACCCACACATGATTTGGAGTTGGCAGCAGTGGTTTTTTGCATTGAAGATATGGAGACATTACTTTGTACGGTGAAAAGATACAAATCTTTACTGACCATAAGAGCCTAAAGTACTTCTTCACTCAGAAGGAGTTGAATATGAGACAGCCGAAGGTGGCTCGAGTTGGTAAAAGATTATGACTGTGAGATATTATACCATCCTGGTAAGGCGAATGTGGTGGCTGATGCTCTTAGTAGAAAAGCATCACATTCGTGCAGCACTCATTACTAGACAGGTACCATTGCATCGAGACTTGGAGAGAGCTGAGATTGCAGTGTCTGTGGGAGAGAGTCACCTCACAGCTAGCTCAATTAACGGTGCAACCGACTCTGAGGCAGCAAGATTGTTGATGGCTCAGAGTAATGATCCTTATTTGATGGGAGAGACGTAGCCTTGTTGAACAGGGCAGACTGATGAGTTCTCCATATCCTCTGATGGTGGGTTTGATGTTTGAGAGACGTTTATGTGTGCCAGCGAACAGTACAGTTAAGATTGACTTACTAGATGAAGCCCATAATTCCCCATTTTCCATGCATCCTGGTAGCACGAAAATGTATCAGGATCTAAAACGATTTTATTGGTGGCGGAATATGAAAAGAAGTGGCGGAATTTGTTAGTAAGTGTCTAGTATGTCAGCAAGTTAAGGCACCTAGACAGAAACCAGCAGGTTTATTACAACCTTTAAGTGTGCCAGAGTGGAAGTGGGAGAATGTGTCGATGGATTTTATTTCAGGGCTGCCTAAGACCCTGAAGGGTTTCACAGTGATTCTGGTTGTCATAGACAGGCTTACAAAATCGGCACATTTTGTACCAGGAAAATCCACTTATACTGCTAGTAAGTGGGCAGAGTTGTATTTAACTGAGATTGTGAGACTGCATGGAGTGCCTGTATCGATTGTTTCTGATAGGGATGCACGGTTTACTTCCAAGTTTTGGAAGGGACTTCAGACTGCTATGGGTACGAGATTGGATTTCAGTACAGCCTTTCATCCACAGACTGATGGTCAAACTGAACGTTTGAACCAAGTTTTAGAGGATATGCTACGAGCTTGTGTTATAGAGTTTCCAGGTAGTTGGGACTCTCATCTACATTTGATGGAGTTTGCTTATAACAACAGTTTCCAGGCTACCATCGGTATGGCACCATTTGAGGCTTTATATGGCAAATGTTGTAGAACCCCTGTTTGTTGGAGTGAGGTTGGTGAACATAGATTGATGGGACCTGAATTAGTTCGGTCTACTAATGAGGCTATTCAAAAGATTAGAGCACGTATGCAAACAGCGCAGAGTAGACAGAAGAGTTATGCGGATGTACGACGAAAAGACCTTAAGTTCGATGTGGGAGAAAAGGTATTCTTGAAGGTAGCACCTATGAAGGGTGTTATGCGTTTTGAGAAGAAAGGAAAGTTAAGTCCTCGTTTTGTTGGACCATTTGAGATCTTAGAGAGGGTTGGTGTTGTGGCGTATCGCTTGGCATTACCACCATCTCTCTCTGCAGTTCATAATGTTTTCATGTTTCGATGTTGAGGAAGTATGTGGCCGATACGTCTCATGTAGTGGACTATGAACCCTTGGAGATTGATGAGCATTTGAGCTATGTAGAACAACCTGTGGAGATTCTGGCTAGAGAGGTAAAGATGCTTCGTAATAGAAGCATTCCATTAGTAAAGGTTTTGTGGCGGAATCATCGAATTGAAGAGGCGACATGGGAGCGAGAGGAAGAGATGAGGACTCGTTATCCAGAGTTATTTCAGGATTAAAACTTTCGAGGACGAAAGTTTCTTAAGGAGGGAAGAATGTAATGCCCCAAAGGTATGTATATATATATATTTTGTTTTTAATTTTATATATATATATATTTATACTTAATTTAAATAAAAAGAAAGAAAAGAAAAGAATATTTTTCCTTCCTTCTTCCTCTCGCACGAGCGTCGCACACAACCCCTCTCTCATTTTCTTTTCTTCTTCCCGTCCCGCCGCAGCCAACCGCAGCCCAGCCGCAACCACACCTCTATCTTCTTCTTCCCGTCCCGCCGCAGCCAACCGCAGCCCAGCCGCAACCACACCTCTATCTTCTTCTTCCCGTCCCGCAGCTAGCCGCCGATCCTTTCTTTCCATTTTCTTCTTCCGTCCGCAGCCCCACCGCGAAGCAAGACTGCGCCGCTGCCAGTCCAGATCTGCGGCGCCGTTGCTCTTCCGTCGCTGCAACCGCGGCCGCCATCTCTGTTCGCGAAGCAAGGCCGCCGCGTGAACCTGTAACCGCCGGCTGTCTCCCCTCCCTTTCTCCTCTGTTTTCAGCCCAGCCGCCGCCGATTCCTTCTCCTCCGTCGTCTGCACTGCCGCGCGACTCTCCGGCCATTTGTATACGGTCTCTCCGTCGCACGTCATCTCTTCGCAAAGCCACTGCTCGATTTCTTTCGTGAAGATTTGGGTAAGTTGCAAAAAGATTCACATTGGGTTGAATTTAAATGACTGATGCGTTGAAGGAATTATTGAGAAATTGTCTTAATGTTTAGGTTCGTTCTTCATAGACTTCAACGTGGTTAAGGAGCTTAACAAATTTGAAGGTAAGGGATTTTCTACTGGACTCACTTATGATTGTGAATTGCATGTCTGAATGATTATCTTTGACTGAGTAAAGATGTTGAGATGATACTTATGTTTATACACGTATGGGTGTAGATTCGGTGCTGAATGTACACTGTGGATTGACTGAAAATATATATACATATGCATAGGAATTGAAGTAGACTTAATGTGGAATGCATATTGTGATTGTCATGGAATATATATATATGTGTGTGGATGTGGACAGGACGAAAATTGTAGATTATGCTTGTATGAGATGCAGATGCGATCTTGTGATTGTCGTTTAGATTGGGTGTCGTTACGCTAAAGTATGACTGTGTGCTGGTGATCTGAGGGGTGTATTGACTGTATAGTTTGATTGACTGATGTATTAGTATGTTATTGACAGACATATGACCTAAGTGAGATAAGTTGACTGTTAGGACGTTGAGAGAAAGAACTCTATGTTTTGAAGTATCTGAAGGATGGGTTGAATGGAATGAGGGGATAAATTGTTAGGTTGTATTGGGATGATTACCTTGTAGGTGTCCCACGGGATCACCAATTTATTTTGCACCTTCGGGAGCATTTGACTGATATGTGTTCTGCAGAACACTAGACTGATATGTACGTCCCTCGGGGCGTTAGACTGATATGTACGTCCTTCGGGCGTTAGACTGAAATGTGTATCCTACGGGATCACAAGACTGCGACTGTACAGGGTGTCCCAATAGAACTTTAACAATTTATTTTCCCCTGACGAGACCAGTAGAGGGTCTCTTACTGAGTATTTAAAATACTCACCCTTCTTATGTTTAATTTTCAGGCAAAGGTAATAAAGGCGGCAAACCGGCGAGGGGCAGGAAGGAAGCGTGATGCCATAGGAAACGTGTAATTGCTTCCGCTTAATTAAGATTGATTTGAAATTTAGTTTACAAACGTTTGTTGCAAACAGTATTAGTTTATGTTTTCTTGAATGTTTAAAAATCAGGCCTGACTTGAAGATGTTTTTTTTTTTAAATTGCTTACGTTTTGTTTTATTTTAATCAGAGTCTTTTATTTGTTAAAAACTAACGATCTCGACTTACTTAGAAAAGTTGGGTCGTTACACTTTCTATTCAATAATTGAAACAAATGGAAAGAGGACATATGAATATTAAATAAAGATGGAATTAATTGGGAACTCACGGAGTAATGCGATTTGTTCGGGGCTCACCATTGGAGTTGGAAAAGACACAAGGATTAGAAAGGAAAGGAAGAGGAGCGTCTGATAATCCAACGGATTCTTTGATGAGGGAGTACTAATAGTAGTAGTGGAGGTTCCAAGGACATTGAAGTCAATCCGGTGAGAGTGAGGGAATTTAGAAGGTTGAGGTTGAAGAGAGTAGAAATTGCAACCAAAATCGGTGACGATGGTGGAATCGAAATTGCGAGGGAAGAAGAAAAGAGCATCACATATCGAAGTAGAGGAGGAATCAACACTGGAGAAAGGAGGAAGATAAGGAGAACTTGCCATTAATGGAAGAGGGAGGAAGTGAGAGAGAAAGGAGAGGGAATTAATTAATTAAAGAGAATTAGGGTTTGAGAAGAGAAAGGGAAAATGGAGTGTACGAACAAAGAAGAAGAAGAAGAAATGGAAAGGACGCGCTAAGAGAAGAAGATGGAGATGGATCGGCGAAATGGGTATGATAGGGTTTCTTCCTTAAAGAAACGGAAATTGAGAGATAGGCCTTAGGGTTTCGAAAGAGAAAGGAAAAATGGAGTGTACGAAGAAATGGAAAGGACGCACTAAGAGAAGAAGATGGAGATTGGATCCGTGACTAGAGAAGAAGATGGAGATGGATCCGCGAAATGGGTATGATAGGGTTTCTTCCTTACAGAAACGGAAATTGAGAGATAGGCCAAAGAAGACAAGAGAGCAAGAGAGAATGGGGAGGAGAGGAGAGACTTGGCCGTTAGAGAAGAGGAGAAAGAAATTTAAATGAGAGAGACTGTACATGTAGGGTTTTTTTTTTTTGAAATCTTGCTTAATTGGATTTAGAGAATTTTGTGTATTCGGTTCACTGACTCGTATTAGCTGTCCATTGGTCCATTGTTTTGTCATTTTTTTTCAACAAACTAAATGTTTTAAGCCATTTACAAATTAGATTTCGATAAATCGATAATCATATTTTTTTACAATATAGGACTAAAAAAGATAACTAATTTATATATATATATATATATATATATATATACAACAGTATTTAGTTAAATTACAAAAAAAAATTCTTTTGAATTTTGTAGTTTGTGTAAAAAAATAACCTTAAACTTTGAAATGTTAAAAAAAATTGTTTTGAACTTTTAAAAATTATTCATAAATACATCTACATACGTAGGATGAAGGTATTGGCATGCTTCTCTAAAAAAACTTTCCAAAAAGATGTTGTGTGACTTTTGAAAAAAAATTACAAATGGGGTCGTTTTTAAACAAATTAGATATATCGAGTTATTTTCTTTAATTTTTTTCCTTTTTTCACATATTATCAATCACATCTTACTTTTTTCTTTTTCTTTGGAACCCTGCAAAAATAACAAAAACATTTATAATCACATGACTCATGTCACTACATTTTCTAAATTTTAAAAGTAGTAAATTTAAAAGTTGATAACCCTATGATTATCGTTTGATAGTCATCTAATATCACTAATTTTGTCATATTCGTAATATCCAAATAAGGTTTCTTGGTGAGTCTAGAGTCGAACGTGAGACTTATACTAAAAATATATTTATATTTTGAAATGATCTTAAGGTGATTAATAACATACGCCTAAGAACCATAGCGGTATCATCCACTTGTAGGGGGGAGGGGTCATCCACTATAGATAAGGTCCACTTGTCTCCTACTTCATAAGGCTGCCAAAAGAGTTAGGCATAATCACATCCACACATTTACCCTTCTCTCGAACATAAACCAACTCTCTTTTCTTCCTAATAACGAGTAATTGCATCCGATTACCTACCTCCTTTTCCTTAATATGCCTAATGGGGGAGCTATTAGTCTTACTTTCCTCCAACTATTTAAAGTCTAACACCACATCCACAAGACACAATTGTCCATTCCTCCTCTTTGTTTGAAACCACCTTGCTCACATCATCCTCTCGATGAACTTTGTTTTCCACAATCTTAGGACACTTACCACTAGAATGCCCAAAAGACCGGCATAAATTACACCTTCGAGGCTTCCACTATAATTCACAGTCATAACGAAATCCTCTCCCTAAGGTGAATTGTAAATTCAGCAAGCATAGGAGAGTCCACATTTGATTCAACACATACTCAAGCATGTGACAACCTTCGTCTTTCCTTAGTAGCTAGATCTAAAGATAGAGGTTTTCCTATAGCACTAGCCACAACAGTCAATCTGACATCTGTCCATAACTCCATTGGAATCCTACCTAGTTTAATCCATATAGGAACATAATAAAAAACAAAGGATTTAGGGACAATACCTGGAGTCCATTTACGGAGGAGCATACTTTTGCCAGCAAGATGTCGCGATCAACGAGATAGGATCCATTCAACAAGTTTTGGGCATCTGAATTGGAAACAGATGAGTCCGTTCTCAAGAATTGTAATCGTTGGCATTTTAATTTTATCAACAATAACAACGAGCTAAACAAAATCCTCTATCCAGAACGCACTAATGAAAACTAAAATGTAAAATAAGTACGAAGTAATTAATTAAAACAGAAGACAAAAGAAACCCAAAGTAAGTTGACAAAATGCCCACAATAAGCTTCAAGAGGTGAGAGGGAACACCAAGAGAAACATGAATAGCCTTGCTAACTTTTCACTACTAGCCAACTACATATTTTTTACAATACGTGTTAGGGAAATCTTTCCCTTTGCAAAACATACCAATATATAATCAATCATTGGCTCCTTATGGGAAAATACAGAAGCCCTATACATGTCTGTTTCAAGCCTGTGTTGAACAACTTTTAATTCCCTAAGATAAGGAGATTTATCTGAAGGTTCGAGAATAATGACATGTCCTAACTAACCCACCATTTCGCAACAGTGAACCAGTTTGATCGTTAGGGACAATTTTGATAATAAGCGCACAACCATGCCCCAATTCCAATGTTGCCCAAAAGTAAAGGCCTTTCTTCACACTGCTCCATAAAAAAAAGTTCGGCTTTCACATAAAGATCTTATTTCTTTTTTATTGATCCAAGAGATCTAATAGATCTATTTTCACCACACAAATCCCTTTTGTTATCATGGAAAATGTGTTGTTGTGCTCAAACCAAATCTCTGCTAGCAACACTTTTATCAAATTAACCCATATTTTTTTTTTAAAAAAAAAGAGGATATGAGTCTCACTATTATTAATATTGAAAAATGAAGAGACAAAGCTCAATGTAATGAGGATTATACAAAGAGCAATAGGACAGAGGATCAACAGACGCACCTGGACATCTCAATTAGGTTGACACCCCCTTAGCGCCCTCATCACATCCAAAAAGCGACAACACAAGATCAAAACCAAAAGCCACAAATAGAAGGCTTTTTTTGTGTTTGTTTTGCCTTTGGACATTACTCCTTTGTTATGGGTTTTAGCTTGGTTGGATATGATGAGGGTGCTATGGGGTGTCAACCTAGTTGAGATGCCAAGGTGCACCCCCTGATCCATGGTTACATGTTCATTGTATAACTCTCTTGTACTCTGAGTTTTGTCTAATTATTATTATTATTTTAATATTAATAAAGAGGTTGTCTCCTTTTCAAAAAAAAAAAGAAAAAAAAACAAAACAAAACAAAAGCCACAAATATAAAACCAAACAAAATGATAAAAAATATGTCCAAAACAAAATCATAAATCATAGGTAGCAGGTCAAGAACAAAGAAGAATAAGCCTTGATTGAGCAAAAAATCCCAACAAATATTGAATGTTTGGAGAAGACGGAACTAACATTTCGATACAAAGACATAGTCAATTAAAAGGTGCTAAATATTTTTCATGTTATCAACACAAATGGGGCAGACATGAGGTGAGAGGACATGGAGAGAAGTTTTCTTTGAAGTACTAAAGCACAGTTTAATTTTCCAAACAACGTAATTCATATGGGGAAATTTATCCAAAGAGTGAGCTAAATAGCCCAATGAGTGATTGTTTTATAAAACATCGTTTTGAAATATTAAGTATTTAACAATTAACTCTTAACATAAATGAAATCAAATTCAAACAACTTATCTCAAACTTTCCCTTTCAGTTGCTATACCTAGAATCGTCGAGACGAAAAACAATAAACTAGGCATAGAAGCCCTATCCCGTGATACGATACTTACGAGATGAAACTCTAGGCATCAATTGTGCCCTATCTCGTTATAACTACAATGAGATGGAAAACTAGGCATTCGTACAGGGTCTTGTCCCTTGAGATGGGAAACTAAGCATCTTTAAAAGTCTTCATCTCTTATCTAATACCAATGATGGAAAGCTAGGTATTTACTGAATATCCAAATCAAATGACCTCTATGCACAAAAGGTATAGACTAAAACATGCTAATATTATTTTCAAGCTTAAACATTTTGAAAACTTAGCACAATCATGATTGCTTATAATTTTCATTAGTGAATTCATCAATAAAAACATGTTTACCAAAATGTTTCTAAATGCATGCTTGGAAATACTTTATAAGTCAGTATCCTCAAATATTCAAACATCAAAGCATGCTTGAAACATTTGATAGTAAATTCATGTTTAGAAATCAACTTTAAACTCATTTTTGTCACTTATAGAGAGTAGCTTGGACCCTTGGCTTATAAACTTGTTCGATCTCCTTCAGATCTAAAATAATGAAAAATAATGGAAATAATTCCATTTAATTCCCATTGATCATAAAAATATCAAAACTTTGCTTAAAATTTCCAAAACCACAAAAACAGCCGAAAGACATTAGCTTGCCTTGCCATGTCTCGTTCTAACCTCATGTGCAGCGTGTCACAATCACAACTTTTCAAACACGGAACAGACTATTGTGCGGCACTTGTTGTAACTCGATGAACACGTCAGTTGTATGAAATTCGATACGATGTAGCCTCCCTACAAGTTTTAAGAGAAGTTGGTTTTATTAAACATGAGAGAGAAAGGAAAGCATTGGAAACATCGTTAAAAAAAACTTTGAAGACTGTCCATTGCAAAGAGAGCTTAAATTGCAAAGAGTACCTCTGTGATGAGATTGGTTTGTGGAACCAATTGGGATGGGAAAAAGTTTAGAGATATTTGAGAGAAACTCTTTTCTTTTTGCAAAGAGCAATAGCGTTAGCCTTATTTTTTCTTTTTTATTAATTCATTTTTTAAGAAAATTGTTTTGTTCTAGATATTATAACTCTCTTTCCTTCTAAGAATAGAAAATGAAGTAGAAGAGAACCATGAGATTCTATTAATTTACAAATAATTAAATTAATATATATTTCAAATCTATTGATTAATTAAACATTAATCAATTAGTTAATAATTAATGAAATCGAATTTAATTAAATAATATTAAACTAAACTATTAATTAATTCTCCAATTAACTAATAACACTAAATTATTTATCTTATATTTAACTTAAATTAAATTTGAATCATATTCAAATATAAGTTTCTCTCAATAATTTTAATATGAATCCAATTCACATTAAATTAATATTTGAACTCATTTAAATATTTTATCTCTCATAAATTAATTTTGAATCATCCCCAAAGTTAAATTTATATAGTAAAGTTTGATAAACTTTATATTATAATGTATCACTATACATTATACTAATTCCCAAGTTAAATTTAAACATTTTAAATTACAACCAATACAAATAAATCTCATTACCCTTTACGAGCTAGGAAAAGGACCTAATGGACCTACAGATCAGAAGCTACAACGATCTAAGATTAATTGGCTAAACTCATTAACCACATTAATCAATATTCGTTAGCTGTGTGTACACTCCACTAAAGACTCACAACTGAACTCTTCTCACTAAAAATATATTTCTATGTCCACGGATATAGACCAATAATAGTAAGTTAGTCCTTCACGAGTGTTTGTATCACCAGTTGGATCAATTTACCGCTTTACCCCTATGTTACCTCTAATCCTTAAAAACCAGTGCTCCTCTAATGAACAACTTGTTTATGGTCCTACTAATAAACAAAAACCCCTCTCATGTCATCGAGAGGGTACGGGCCCTTTGTTCAAGTTTTGGAGACACCATTTAAGCTAAAATTCATCTACTTACCCTAAAGTAGGAAATGAGTGAATTCCATTTTGTGCAATTATAATCCCAACTCCACACTCAGTCTTGTCCCCAAAATCACTACTACAAAAACAGGCTCTCTTGATGGTTGTAGTTTTCCTTTCTTGACGTTTTTGAGAAAAAACGTCAAGAAAGATGTGATTTCAAATAAAAAAACGTCAATAATTTTTATGAAAGGCCAATTCTCAACTTTCTTGACGTTTTTTGTGCAATTAAACATCAAGTAAGATGTATTTTTTCTTGACGTTTTTTAAACGTCAATAATATATAGTTTTCCTCGATGTTTTAAAAACGTCAAGAAATTTATAAAAAATTCTTAACGTTTTTAAAATGTCGAGATAATTCTAAAAAGTTCTTGACATTTTTACAAACATCAAGAAATTTATAAAAAAATTCTTGACGTTTTTAAAACGTCAAGATAATTCTAAAAGATCATTGATGTTTTTACAAACTTCAAGAAATTTTAATTTGTTTTGACGTTTTAAAAACGTCAAGAAATTTCTAAAAATTATTGTTTTAATATTCTTTTACAAAACACAGCGCTTCAATTAGATCACTTCCCCTTTTCTTAATTAAACCTAATTCGCCGCGACTTTGTCCCTTCTCCACCCGAAATCAAAAGCGTCGTTCACCTAACCTTCCCTTCGCGTTCATCTGTGCATTCATCTGCGTTCATTGCCGAAAAAGACTTCCCTTCGCGTTCATCAGCATTCACCTTCATTCATTTGCGTTCATTGTCCGTCACCGTTCGTCTACTTTGTGTTCCCTTCACCTTCGTTGATTTGTGTCCGTCTGTTCACCGTTCGAAATGCGTAAACACATTCTCTGTTCGAAACGAGTAAACACGTTCACCGTCCTTCTGTCACATTCCACTTTCGCTAAACCTCTATTCGTTTCCAAATCCTTCATGATTACTCATTCGTTGTCCCTCAAAATTGTCGTCCTTCTCTACGAAAACGTCGTCCTTCTTTTGAGTCTTCATTCCCTTTATGTCATCCTTCTGTATTTAGAGGTTATACTTCATTCCCCTAAAACTTCCATTGGTTTCCATATTTCAAGAATTTGAAATTTTTATAGGATATTGCTAGTGAAATTAAGTCAATTATGTTTGCTCCCAAACTACCTCCTGACTATGCTGTCTGGTTAGGAGAAATAAAGTCTTTGTCATATTTCAAGGTAGTGTATGTTAACCAACACTTAGTGCATTTTGTGTTTATGAGCTTATTTAGTTAATATGTTTTTGTAGGAAAATATGATGTCAATATGCCATATTATACGATGAAATTGTAGTCGTTTAACACAAAATTTTGAGGTTCTTTTTCAACTAATTATGCTTTATCTAATATATTTTTCCAAATCTTAAAGAAGAACTTTTGATTTCATTGGAGTTTATCATTAGAGGCATTACTATATTGGCTGCCTCTCAGTGGGCTATAGGTTTTCCAATGGTCATTTGAGACTGGTTGATAATAGCAAAAGTTAGAGCTTGAGAAGAAGGAGCGAAGAAAGTAGTGAAGACAAAAGAAGAAAGAAAGCTGAGTGAAAAACGAAAATTGACAAGGTAGAGATGTGACAATAACAAACCCTTGATAATTAAAAAAGGATGGTGCCAAGAAAATTTAAATAAAAAAAATGAAGGTTCTTGCAAGTGTATTGAGTGAATGGGAGAAAGAAAGGATAAAAAAGGTAGAAAGAGAGAAAGAGAAGTCAAGGGTAGAGATACATAGCTTTGTATATAGAAACTTTATGTTTATACTCCATTATACGTTGTGGAGAATATAACATCCTGATATGTTTGATTCAATTTGAATGATGCAATTATTTATTTTTCTGCAATAATTCTACTTCTAGAACCTAAATTTTGAAAGCCTACTAATTTTTCAGAATTAATTCGAGACCCCACTTTTTCTCCCCTTCCTACCTACGGTTACTTTTTGCTTAAACTTTAAAAGTTGTTTGAAAATTTTTGCTGAAACTTGTAAAATTTGTTTGAAGTTCGTATATCTCTCACATATTGCAAGGTTTCTTAATTATTTTATTGAATTTCCTACATAAATGCATTCAAATATGAGTTGACATTATTGGAAAAGATCCGTCATCCTAAAGTAGTTCAGTTTTTTGGTGTCGTTACTCAGAATTTGCCTATGGTGATTGTTTCTGAATACCATCCGAAGGTATGGATACATTTTCTTACCCTTTATTTTATTCTAATGAAAATTATTTCATCATGTTTCATTCCAAGCATTTCATTACATATTTTGTTCATATATGATGAATGGTGATTAGTTTTTGTATCAACTTATTCCCTCTTCCATGTGTATTTCATCTTCCAGGGTGATATATATCAATATATTCCCTCTTCAATTGATTCTTGTTTTTACTCTTGGCTTATAGGTTGCTACATGATCGTATATTAGGAGCAAAATTGTGCAATTAGTTTATAGTTAGGGAGATTTCAATAGTAAAAAGCAAAGAGAGTAAATGGTAACAAAATCATATTGTTCACATGAAATGATAAAATAATCATTACACATTTACAAGAACAGTAAATAAATTATGTGATTTTCGTGAGAAAAATGAAGAAGAAATAGCTTCTAACAAAAGTGAATATAAATTAAAGGAGAATATAAAACTGTTGAAAATATTTATTTTCAATAATTCGGAAGTTCTTTGGCTATATATAATGGAAGAGAGCCTTTCCAAGGTGTGATGCCTGGCGTCAACAACGACGCGCTTAGCACAGATACGGAACCGAACACCATCTTCTTGGTGTTTGTCTGTGCAAAAGCCTCGAGTGGCTATGGTCTTCTTCTTCTCTGTGAGGGAAATGGTTGAAGTTGCTAGACTATTTCAATTACTATGTGAGAGGTGGCTGAATTTTATTGGACCTCTCTTCTTGGCTTACTTTTTACAATTGTTTAACAATCTCTCTCCGAATATACCTTCGTCCCCTTAGCTGCTTCCCACTTTGGTAAAATTGCCAAAGCTTTATGTGTACATTGCAAGAGATAGAGGAGCAAGGCAAAATAAGGTTATTGGAACAAGGCGAAAGTTATCATTTCGTGACACAAATTGAGTTTTCTTGACAAAATTTTCGCATTGTTAATTAATGACATAAATTATGTGTCATTAAAAATTACCCTAATAAAAAATCAATGTTTTCCTTCAATCATACGCTTTTTGATTTAAAACAAATAATTCGAAGCTTTCATCCCACTTGTGAACAACAACCGAAAAAAACCTTACTTCATCCCACATCGTCGTTGTCTTTAGCTCTCTCGCAAATGCTCTCTGGCGACGTTCCCCCCTCTCTCGCAAATACTCTTCACGACTTTTCCTCTCTCTCAAAATTAAGCTCTCCACCCACCGTTTGAAGGAACTCACCAAATTTGCAAGTAATTGAAGAATTCGTGGTCCATGAGATCGATTAAGTCCATTTATGAGTTAGTTTGATTAGATTATGTCACATATACATGTATTACAATTAAGGGACACTTGCGAAAATGGCAAAATAAGTTATAATAATTAAGTCCATAGAACACATACTTTATTATTTGAGAAAGTGACAAAAACAAAGACCAGCTCACACATCAAGAGGTAAAATGTCACAAATGCCCTCGTTATTGATGTACATTTGATACACCTTATACACGTCTGATACACCTAATACCTCTTGATACATTAAGTCCATTTATGAGTTAGTTTGATTAGATTATGTCACATATACATGTATTACAATTAAGGGACACTTGCGAAAATGGCAAAATAAGTTATAATAATTAAGTCCATAGAACACATACTTTATTATTTGAGAAAATGACAAAAACAAAGACCAACTCACACATCAAGAGGTAAAATGTCAAAATGCCCTTGTTAATGTACATTTGATACACCTTATACGTCTGATACACCTAATACCCCTTGATACACTTGATACTTCTTACTGATACACTTGATACATTTGATAGATACAATTCATGCACTCGGTACTCATTGATACACTCGATACTTTTTGATACACACCTGAAACATCTTCATACACATAATACTTCTCGTTACACTTGATTCTTCTTGATACACTTGATCCCTGAGGCCTTGATACACTTGATTAGTTTGATACACTTAAAGACTTCACTTATAAGTTTGATACACTTGATACACCACTAATAAACTTGTTATACTTCATTGGTACACTTAACAAATTTGATATGTTTGATGTACATGCACTACAAGAAATTTACCCTTTGTCGATGACAAATATCGTCAGTAAATCTTCAAAAACTAATCGACTTTTCATTTGCCAACGAAATTAAGCTGTCAACACACACTGTCACGTAGGTCTGTCGGAAGATCCTCTATCGATGGCAAAAAAAAACTGTCAGCAAAAATAGGAACAATCGATGAAATTGAACCATTAGTGTGCGTGTGTGTGTGCGCTCCGTGTGCGCATGTCCACGTGTGCTTGGGTGTGTGTATGCGCACATACATGTGTACGTGTTGCGTGTGCATTTGTGTGCGTGCGGTTTGGTGTGCGTGTGCATGTGTGCGTTTGTGTGTGTGTGCCTACGTTCGTGTGTGTGTGTGTGCGTGTATGGTGCACGCGCGTGCAAGTGTATGTATGTGTGTGCGCGTGTGATTGTGTGTGAATAAGTTGATATTTTTTAATGTTGAGTTCTCCCAATTTTAAAACAATAATTTAATTATCTTGATATTCAAGCCATTAATATTATTGTGAGATAAAGATAGTGAATAAGTTGATATTTTTTAATTTTGAAATTCAATTAAAGTTATTTTGATACAAAATCTATTGCTGAGATTATCAAATTTGAAAAATAATAATTTTGTTATGTTGAAATTCAATTTGGTTATTTTGAAATTCAAATTCAATTAGGTTATTTTGAAATTAGTAAGATTAAATAAAGTTAAAGTCTTGAATCCATTAGTTGAGTCCCGAGATATTAAGAAAAAAGTATAATATGAGTTTATGTATCTTTTTCAGGTAAAAAATAATTAAAAGTTGATAAATGCATAATATAAATTAATTACAACATAGAAAAATAATTTTAGTTGGAGAATGTGGATATTTTGGTATTTTATAAAATATTATGCACGTGCAAAAAATGTTATTTGCTAAAATTAAAAAAAAAATAGTTTTGCCATTTTTCAAAATGACCCATAAAAATGTTCCTATATCTCTTATGACATAGTGTATATCTACTGGTTCATATTCGACCTGTTTGTTGCAATAGAATTGGATAAAATCGCATTATATTGAAATAATTACACGAATGACACTTTTAAGCCAATATTGATAGAAATTATAGTTTAATTAATGTTATTAAGTCAAATGAACATGGTTTAAAAGTCCTTCTAAACACAATTAATGTAGTTTTTTTTTAATTTTAACTCATTTATACATCTTTATGCATATGTGTGTGTACGTGTGCGCGTGTAGGTAGGTGTGCGTATGTGTATGTGCGTGCGTTTGTGCGAGTGTCCGTGTGCATATATGTGTGGGTGTGTGCATGTTTGTATGTGTTTGTGCGTGTGTGTGTGTGCGCAGGCTATTGCGTGTGTGCTTGGGTGTGTGGGTGTTCGCGCGTGCGTGTTTGTGCGCGTGTGCGTATGTGTTTACGTCTGTGCGTTTGTGCGTACGCGTGTGTGCGTTTGTGCATGTGTGTGTGCTTGTGCGCGTGTCGATAGGTGTGTGTGTGCATATGCGCGTGTGTATGTGTATGTGCGTGCGTTCGTGGTTGGGTGTCTGTGTGTGTAGATGTGCGTGTGTGCGCGTGTGTGTAAGTGTGCATGTGTACGTGTGTGCGCAGTGCTTCTATGCTTGTGTGCGAACAAGTTAATATTTTTTAATGTTGAGTTTCTTCCAATTTTAAAATAATAATTTATTATCTTGATATTCAAGGCATTAATGTTATTTTGAGATAAAGATAGTGAACATGTTGTTTTTAATTTTGAAATTCAATTAAGGTTATTTTAATACAAAATCTATCGTTGAGACTCTCAAATTCCGAAAAATAATAATTTTGTTATTTTGAAATTCAAATTCAATTAGGTTATTTTGAAATTAGTTATTGTGAATAAAGTTATTAATATGTGAATTAATTAGTTGAGCCTCGAGATATTAAGAAAAATATTATGATATGAGTTGATGTATCTATTTCAAGTAAAAGATAATTAAAAGCTGATAAATGCATAACATAAATTAATTACAATGTAGAAACGAAATAACTACAGTTGAAGAATGTTGATATTTTGGTATTTTATAAAATACCATGCACGTGCAAAAAATGCTAGTTGCTAAAATTCAAAGGAAAAAGTAGTTTTGTCATTTTTCAAAATGACCCCTAAAAACGTTGTTATGTCTTATGACAAAGAGTGTAGATCTATTGATCTATATTCGATTTGTTTTTTGTTGGTAAAATTGGATAAGACCGCATTATATTGAAATAATTACACGAATGACACTTTTTAGCCAATATTGATAGAAATTATAATTTAATCAATGTTATTAAGTCAAATGAACATGGTTTAAAACTCTTTCTAAACATAATTAATGTATTTGATTTTTAACGTTAATTAATTTACACATCTTTGTGCGTGTGTGCATATGTGCACGTGCGTGTGCGTGTGTGGATGGGTGTGTGTGCGTGCGTGTGCGTGCGTTGTGCACGTGTGCGCGTGTGCGAACAAGTTGATATTTGTTAATGTAAAATTTCTCCCAATTTTAAAATAATAATTCAATTAACTTGATATTCAAGCCATTAATGTTATTTTGACATAAAGATAGTGTACAAGTTGATATTTTTTAATTTTCAAATTCAATTAAAGTTATTTTGATACAAAATCTATCATTGAGATTCTCAAATTTCGAAAAATAATAATTTTGTTATTTTGAAATTGAAATTTAAGTAGGTTATTTTGAAATTAGTAAGATTGAATAAAATTAAAATCTTGAATCAATTAGTTGAGTCCCGAGATATTAAGAAAAAAGTTATGATATGGGTTGATGTATCTTTTTCAGGTAAAAAATAATTAAAAGCTAATAAATGCATAACATAAATTAATTACAATGTAGAAACGAAAAAATTACTGTTTGAGAAGGTGAATATTTTGGTATTTTATAAAATATCATGCACACGTGCAAAAAATTCTATTTGCTAAAATTTAAAAGAAAAAGTAGTTTTGCCATTTTTCAAAATGACCCATAAAAATGTTGCTATATCTCTTATGACAAAGAGTGTGCATCTACTGGTACATATTCGACTTGTTTTTTGTTCGTAAAATTGGATAAGACTGCATTATATTGAAATAATTACACTAACGACACTTTTAAACCAATATTGATAGAAAATTATAATTTTATTAAGTCAAATGAACATGGTTTAAAAGTCTTTCTAAACACAATTATTGTAGTTATTTTTTAATTTTAATTCATTTATACATCTTTGTGCATATGTGCGTGTGTGCATGCGTGTGCGCGAGTGCGTACGTGTGTGCGTATGCACATGTCCACGTGTGTGGGTGTGTGTGTCTACGTGTGCGTGGGTGTGAGTGTCCACGTGTGTGCGTTTGTGCGTGTGCGTGTGGGTGTGTGTGCGTATACGCACGCGTGCGTGTGTACGTGAGTGGGCGTGTGAGCTTTTTGTGCTTTTCTTCCAATTTTAAAATAATAATTTAATTATCTTGATATTCAATTCATTAAAATTATTTTGAGATAAGGTTATTTTAATATAAAATCTATCGTTGAGATTCTCAAATTCTAAAAAATAATAATTTTGTAATTTTGAAATTCAATTTGGTTATTTTGAAATTCAAATTCAATTAGGTTATTTTGAAATTAGTAAGATTGAATAATGTTATTAAAATGTTGAATCAATTAGTTGAGTCCCGAGATTTTAAGAGAAAAGTTATGATATGAGTTGATGTATCTATTTCAAGTAAAAATTAATTAAAAGTTGATACATACATAACATAAATTAATTATAACGTAAAAACAAAATAATTATAGTTGGGGAAGGTGAATATTTTGGTATTTTATAAAATACCATGCACGTGCAAAAAATGTTGTTTGCTAAAATTGAAAAGAAAAAGTAATTTTGCCATTTTTCAAATTGACCCCTAAAAATGTTGGATTTTTTTGTATTCCCTTGGCCTTTCTTGTTCAATATTTAGTCAAATTGCAGTATACATAAAATTTGCATTTGTTACGTCATAAGATTTCATTCACTATTTGTGTCTGTATTATTTTATATTTTATACAGGAGACTCCGTTTGAGTGTTGAGC
Source organism: Cucumis sativus (assembly GCF_000004075.3). Lineage (NCBI taxonomy): Eukaryota > Viridiplantae > Streptophyta > Magnoliopsida > Cucurbitales > Cucurbitaceae > Cucumis > Cucumis sativus. The sequence continues at coordinate 12,144,713 of NC_026658.2, forward strand.
TTTGGGAGGGACTACCGTTGACCCCAAAATTACAAGGTTTCATGTTGCTTACTGGATCACTAATGATTTGTCTCTATCTTTGGCTCATCGAGTGGTGGAGTTGGAACCCCTTGAAAGTGTAGATTTAGACTCTCTACCGTTGTCAAGAGCTGTTAAGTATGCAAAAATGGCCTTGAGAAATCCTATAAACTCTCTAAACAGGAGACATTCTAGTGTAAGAAGAAATACTCAAGTCCTTGAAGAAATTGAGGACACAACTCCAATTCCTAGCATGCTTTCTCTCTAAGACTATGCTGGTCCTAGTCGGGGAGTGGCATTTACATCCCAGAAAGACACACATGTATCACCTCGTGTTGGCACTTCCATTGCAATGCACAACTCAAACATATATAGTGCCGACATTTCCTTCCTTAAGCTTGAAAAAAGTGTTGGATCGGTATGGCAACCCTAGAGGGGGGTGAATAGGGTTTAAATAAACTTTTAGACAAATAAAAAGTAAAATCAACTAATTAGATATTTTTTATATTTAAATAAAGAACTTTGTAAACTTTGTTAAATAACAAGATTGATAAAAAGATATGAATGGAAATATGCAATCAAACTTAACCAATAAGAATATGTAACTAAAATTAAATTAAAAAATAATTAGAAAAGAGTTAGAGAGAAGACACCGTAATTTTATAGTGGTTCGGTTAAACTCAACCTACATCCACTTTCCCAAGCACCTCTTGGGATTTTGATTGAAAATCTTCTTTAGACTCTTTCCACGGATTTGAGCCGAACCGATTCTTGCTCCTTTTTCGGGTTCAAGAGCAAACCCGATCATTTCCACGGGTTAGGATCCAACCGTTACAATATGTTGAAATTTTTAAATCACACAAAAGAAAACTCTCTAAAAGAGTGAGTATACAATTTGAAGCTCACAAATTTAATCCTCACAATACAATAAGAAACTCTCAAGAATAAGATGAAAAGAATAAAAATTGGAAGCTTTAGAGAGAATAACAATGTTGGCTTTTTGCTTGAGGATTGTAAAGATATTATGATCTTGTGTAAATGTGAAGTATTTAAAAAGAGAGGAAAGATAAATTCAAAATCATTTGGGTCATTAGATATAAGTAAAAGAAAAATGAATGGTTGAGATTTAAACTTAATTAGCCGTTAGACACAATACAAATAATAATATAATAATATGTCTTTTCAAAATATTTTGTTTAAAAAGAAATCAATAAAGCAACTTCACCCTCTTTTAAAAAAACTAGCCGTTAGACACAAGAAAAAATAATAATATTAAAATCATTTTTCTTTTAAATTCATTTTCTTTATAAAAGCCAATAAAACATAACAAAAAGCCACATTTTCTTTTAACTTCATTGCTTCAAGTGGCTTTCTCTAATTGGTTCAAATTGAATGCTTGGTCGTCACGTCACCATCTCGGTATTTTTTCGTTAACTTTCTTTTAGCAATATTTTCTTCATTTGAACTTCGATTTGGGTGATTGAAGAGGCGTTAGAATCATTTTTCCAAGCTCTACGATATGGTCTATTCAAATTAATAAAATTGTCAATAAAAAAAGTCAGATTTGTTATCATCAAAACATAAATTAATTGAATAATTAAAATAAATTAATTTGAGATTAAGGGCCAAAAAGCCAACAAAAAGGTGATTTGATGTCCATAAAAAATTAACAGAGCAGTTAGATATTTTCTATCACGTATCGCACGTAATTTGATGCTCATTGATACTGCATTACTGTGTCAGGAACGTGTTGATGTAAAATCTTTCAGTTTTGATGGATCTTATTACAAGTTTTCAACTCTTCTTAGCACGACTTCTGACAGAACAAAGGTTTTATATATCTTTACACGATCGCATATCACATATGAACGATCGCATATCCCATCTGAAATATCGATCACCCCTGGTAAAACAACCGTTTAGATATTCTACACGATTGTTTGCTTAAGGATACACGATCATTTTGTAACTATTTTTTTTTATTATCCTTTTTTCTTTCTATACTAGAATCAGAATCAATTGTTTGATGATATTAACAACATGTATGATGATCTTCGTGATGATTCTAGTCATCACAATCTGGACAAGAATGATGACCATCAAAATAACAAACATGTGATCATCCATGAGAATCCATCTGTTCAAGAGTCACATCTTCAAGAATCTACTGTAGAAACTCAACAGTTAGTGTTTAATTCATTAGTTACCGCTTTATATTGTTTAAAATTGCTTAGATTATAAATAAACAACAATAATTTTTTTCTTTTATGTGTAGGGAACAAAAATGAACAACGCCTCAACATCAAGAGCAGTTAGGCAGTGATATTAGCATAGATGGCAGAGATGCACATTTGATATTAACTATAAGTAATATAGCAGAAAATATGGAAGGTCATACTCAAACAGAAACGGGACTGCTAGAAATGATTGAAAATCTTCCGTTGGTAAGCCAACCACTTACACTTTGTGAGATGCTACCATTAACTACTGTCAAAGGTCTTGCATTAGTTTAATTGGTATGTGTGCCCTAAAGGGATAAAAGCTCTTGGCAGTGAAAGACTTTACAAAACCATTCATCAGTTTTAATTTGAAAATTCCAAAATATCAGTACATTGACAATATTTAGAATCAAAGTTCTAAATAAAGAACTAAATATGCTATTAAATTAAAAGATTCATAGAACTTACTCTTGTTGACGTCTCTGAATCTATAATCCACCGAATTGGGGACACCACCCGTTGGAGACCTTCCTATCTTCGAAGATGAGATTGGTTTGTGGAAAACAATTGGAATGAAAAAAAAATTTAGAGAGAAACTATGTAACACCCCCAATATCAAGGTATTTCTCTTAAGCTAAATTTTTTAAATTTTATTAAGATTTTAAGGAATTTGGTTGTGGTGTGGATTTAGCAGGAAGTGAAGGGGGCTTTTATGAAAAAATATACTAATACTAAAGGTTAAATAATAATAATATATAATAATAATAGAATTAATCTTATTATTAATTTAAAATATCAATTCTTTATTGATTCACGTGCAACTCCATCTCTTTCTCCTTCACTCTTCCTCTTCCCCGTGCCCACCGCCGCCTGCCTCTCTTAGCCATTTTATATTACTCTTGGATGTCAGCCGGCCACGCCGTCACCGAATTCTTCGTCTCCGTTGAAGCCGAAGCACCATTCGTCGTGAGTTCGAACTCTCGGCATCGCGTCTTACCTCTGTTTTCTAGCCAAGCTGTGATTCATTCGCGCGTAGCTCCTTCCAAGCCGTCGACCAAACCTGAGCCCGTCGCGTCTGTCGAAGTGCCGTCGCGTATATCGAAGTGTCGTCGCGTCTGCCGAAGTGTCATCGCGCAACTCTTCACCTTCCAGCCATGGGTTGTAAGCTAAAGTTTACTTTTCATTTATTGATTAGATATGATCTATTACACGCGTCGATTCCAGTTATTCGAAGTTGTTGCCTCCATTTTACTCTAATTTTTGGGATTTTTGTGGTAAGTTGTATTGGTGAGTGTGGTGGTTTTACACTGTAATTATCCTTGGGTTGTAGTTTTGGATAATTAGTTAAATTGTTAATTGATTCTTGAAGGTAGCGTTTGAGTTCGTTGGATTCACAACTAAATTGTAGATTTGTTGGAGTTCGATTCGCCAATACTTTGGTAAGCTAGAATTTACATTGAGGAAATTAAATGAAAGAAAGTATTGTGAAAGTAATTGAGTTCCATATTCTTATTATTAGGTTTCCTTCGTTCGAGAAATTTGAGTAACATTAAAGTAAGGGGTTTCTATTACTGGACTCTTTGAAAGTTTTGAAATGTGTTGACTGTTTGGATCTCTGGACTTAGTATGGTTTACCAATATATGTAGAAGTCGATATGATGACAAATGTATATTATGCCAGACTGGTATAGAAGTAGATACGATGGATAATGTATTTGTAAACTGAGAAAGGTGTTATGTATATATATATATCTTGACTGTCTGGTGTGTTGTTATAGTATCAACTAATTTTGTGATAGATTGAATAGATTGAACGTAAGTGTGTTAAGTTGGATTGATGATATGATGGAGTAGTTTGACTATACTAGGAATGGATTGATTAAATGTGTATAACGGACTAAGGGAAAATTGATAGCTTTGTCGATTGATCACAAGACTTTTAAAGTGCAGGGCACCTCCAATAGGAAGTTAACAATTTTATTTTTCTTCTAACAAGATCAGTAGTGGGTCTCTTACTGGGTATGTTTATACTCACCCTTTTATGTTTAATCTTTTTCCGCGAAACTGCCATAGGGAAATGTCCTTCAAATTGCTTCTACTTTAAATTTTTTTTATTTTGGTTTTCTTTAGTAATTGAGACTGTTTTGGGTTTCATGATTGAACGACTTTTATTATCGATACTTTTACACTTTCAAAATTTTATTTGAAATAGAGCCCGAATAAAAACTCTTTAATGTTGTTAAAAAATATATTTTTTAAAAATTATAAAGTCTTATGGTTAAAGGATGAATCTAGTCTTAAAGTAATAACTTCGGCTTAATTAAAAAAATTAGGTCGTTACAATCTATTTTGCAGAAAAGAAAATCATCGATTTTATTTTGGTTAAGAAAAGCTGTTTTTCTTCTACATATTTATAACTCTCTTTCTTTCATTGAGTAGGAGACGGGGTAGGAGAAAATCATAGGATTCTATTAACTTAAAAAATATTAAATTAATAGAAGTTTCCAATCAACTAACTAATTAACCATTAATCAATTAGTTAATAATTAATTAAGTCATATTTAATTAATATTTCGTTTAAATCTTATTGAATGAATATCTCTCCAATACCTTATAGTTTCATATTAATTTAATTATAATATTAAACTAAACTATTAATTAATTCTTCAATTAATTAATAACTAAATTAAATATTTTATATTTAACTTAAGTTAAATTTGAATCATATTCAAATATAACTTTATCTCATAATTAATAATTTTAATATGAAACAAATTCACATTAAATTAATATTTGAACTCATTCAAATATTTTATCTCATAAATTAATTTTGAACTTTATCTAAAATTAAATTTATATAATAAAGTTTCATTAACATATAAACTTTATATTATAATGTATCACTATATATTATACTAATTAAACTAATTTCCAAAGTAAATTTGAATATTTCAAATTAGAACCAATATAAATATATCACATTACCATTTTGTATCATCCATTATTTTATATTCAGTCATACTAATTGGATCAACCTAATACATAAAACAAATATAGAAAAATTAAAAAAAAAAAAGCATGCACAAATAGAGACAAATAGACATTGATAGCTATCTATCTCTATCTATCTGAAACAAGCACACATAAATTTTTATATTTCTCTATCGGATGGACAAAAATAGCAGTCTATTTATATCTACCTAAGATACAAACATTAAAAAAAAAAAAAAAAACCTTACCAATAAAATTCTTGACTTTTCATGTTATTCTAAATGCAACACGTTCTCAGCCCAAGAAGTCAAACAACTCTTCATTGTAAAAGTAGCTTTACTTCTTTCATCAAACCACTTTTGCAATACATCTCTAATTGAACTAAGCATGGTAGCTACAGGTAGTTCTCTAAGATCTTTAAAAACTAAATTTACACTGTCTACACAATTTGATGTCATCATTCTATATATGAAACTCATTATACCTGAGATAGATTCAACCAATTTATCAAAGAACCTTGGAATCAACATGTATGATTTAACTGTGTCACCTTTTAATATCTTTACTATGTGTTCTTTTGCCCTCCAAGCTTTCTGCTAACTTATATTAACTCCAAGATTTGTACATGCCTTATGCACAATTGCTTTTGGAATGAAACGATCAGTAGACATGAACCTGAACTCATCTATCAAGCAACTGTCAATTACTGTTGAAGAAGCTTGCATGTGACAACTAGTATTCAATGAACAGTCATGTTCATAAATGTATTTTCATAGCATCCACAACTCGCTCTTCTTATCGTGTAATTGATAATGGTAACTGATCGTGTAATTCCATGTAAATTATCGTCAAAAACTTTAAACTATCGATCTTTATAATGAAGTACATAATTCTTACATTAATACTTAAATTTTGTCGTAACGACCCAACTTTTCTAACTAAGTTGAAGTCATTAGTTTTGACAAAGAGACCGTGATTGACACAAAATATAGTAAAATTCACTTGAAATCATACGATCAAAGAAAACAAACTTAAGTTCGGGCCCTACTTCAAATAACCAAAACTTTAAAAGTACTATTTACAAAACAACAGTTCGTAAACTCAGTTCCATCACAAAATTTTTAAACAACCTCATGTACAAAGGAAAAACAAAAAAACATAAAGCGAAAGCATTTGAAGGACATTCCCTTATAACAAAAAACTAGTATTCAATGAACAGTCATGTTCATAAATGTATTTTCATAGCATCCACAACTCGCGCTTCTTATAACGAGATGTCCTAATAAACCATTTGCACTCTTCTAGTAGGCATCTAAATTCAAGAGACCTCAAATTTGATATTGTAGTTCTAAATTGAAAGTTGTTATTCACTTCTATTATGCCAAAACACTTTGAAAGCACATGCTATTCATGTGCACGTGATATTTTTTTTTTAATTTCTTTGTCCTCTTCGCTGTACAGATGTAATATAGGGAGTCTATCAGATTCCTCCTCTTTTCAAAGCCTCCAATCAAACTCAATGCTAAGTTTGACTGCTTCCTTCAGAGTGACGACCCTCATTTTCCCCCTTCCGTGGTTTGGGGAGGATTCCTCCTCTTTTTAAAGCCCTCAATCAAACTTGATGCTATGTTTAGAACGCTAAGAATAGGTGGTCTAGTTTTGGTTAGGCCAAAAGTGAAAATTTCCCCCAAAAGCACTAATAGTTAGGGAACTCAACACATTCTACTTGACTTAATCGACTTGACTCTCTAATTTTTATGTGCTTTTTTCTATGCATATTGCATATGTTTTTTTTATAGTTGTTGATTGTCTCACATTTTTATGGTTTGCATTTACAAGCCTTTTTTTTCTTTCTTTGGTATGAAATATGGTAATAGGCCTTGCTAGAACCGGTGGGGTAATCTCCTTATGGTTCTACACTTAGTTTCAAAGTTTGATTACTCCCTTCGAAGTGACAACAAGCCTCGTTTTCCCCTATTGTGGATCAGAGAGGATTCCTCCTCTTTTCAAACCCCTCAATCAAACTCAATGCTAAGTTTAACTGCTCCCTTCGAAGTGAGAACAAGCCTCGTTTTCCCCTATTGTGGATCAAAGAGGATTCCTCCTCTTTTCAAAGCCCTCAATCAAACTCAATTAGAGTAAAAAGGAAAAAATTTCATCTCGGGTGCGTGTCCCTCACACGTGTCTCTCTAGGATTTCCAAGTTCTCTCACTCGGCTGGTGAAGGAGGCGAACGGCTGGTGAGTGTTGCGGTCAGCAAGGGATCAAATTCGAAGGTAATTCGTTCGGTTTTGGCAGATTGAATGTGAAAACTAATGTCATTTGGTATCCATTTCGAAATTTATTACAATTGATCAATTGAACCATTACGAATGATATTCGTTTTGATTCGGGAGAATTAACGTCTGTCCAGAAATTGTTTAAATCGGTTTCCAAGCTGAATTGATTTGAACTATCTTGAAAGTATTGCGTGTGGTACGAATCGATTTATTGGCTATCAGTTTTGGGTTTGAAGACCGTGATTTAATTCACTCGCTGGAGGGATCTAACATGAATCTCCTCAGTTGAATTTCAATTCTTTTTGAGTTCATTCGTGTTCCCAGATTGGGCCGAAAAGATCATCACGGGTGTTGGGTTGATGTCCTAAGCATGAAATGATGAAGAAATTCTCCAGTGACGTTGAGGAGGTGAAGAAACGCGTGATGTCAAGCCTTCAACGCGTACATGATATGGCGACGAACGACCGAAGGGCGACGACTGCAAAGGCTGACCTAATTTCTGTGAGGAAGAAATGGTCGACATGAGTGGACCCGAACTGGTTTACGTGAATCGTGAAACATATAAAAACTGAAATACAGGAAATTGACCGAGCGGAGATGGTCCCATGAAGATTGTTGGGTTGAAACATATAAAAACAAGTGGTCTCTTTTTGTTTCTTTAACCATTGGGTTGAAGAAGCGTCCTTTATGGATGTTGTGTCCTCTGCTTGGACCAAAGATACTAGAGTTTCTCCAATTGTGAATATTGTGAGGAACTTAAGAAATCTTAAGTCGATTCTTCGCAGGCATTTTGGTAGGCATATCCGGACCATCAGTGAGGATGCTCATCTTGCCAATGATACCATGGACTGAGCTCAAAGAGAGATGGAGACGAAGTCTCTGTCGGAGGAGGCGAGTAATCACGCGAGCTTAGCCAGGGTAAACTTTTGGAAAGCGGTTAGAGTGGAGGAAGCCGCTATGTGCCAGAAATCGTGAGTCAGATGGTTGAAGCTAGATGACCAGAATACTGCCTTTTTTCATCGATCTGTTCGATCAAGGCAGAGCACAATGCTTTGAAATCAGTTATTGACCCAGATGGAAATCGATTGACTAACCATGATCAGGTGACTCAGGTGGTAGTTAATTATTTCAAAGATAGTCTGGGTTCTCAGAATATTAGCTACAGAGAGCTCTCTACTTGTATTGAGGAGATTGTTCAGTTTAGATGGACTGAGGAGTGTTGCCAGGCCTCCAGTCGCCTATTGGCAGGAGAGGAAGTGAGACGTGTTCTGTTCTCCATGGATGGTGGAAAGGCTCCAGGCCCTGATGGGTATTCAGTTGGCTTCTTCAAAGGAGCTTGGACGGTGGTTGGAGAGGGTTTCTGTGATGTCGTCTTACACTTCTTTGAGACCAATTACTTCCCTCAAGGGGTGAATACGACTGCTATTACACTTATTCCTAAAAGGAATTGTGCTGATCGATTGGAGGATTTCAGCCCTATATCTTGTTGCAGCGTTATTTATAAGTGCATTTCAAGAATATTGGCAGATAGGCTTCGTGTGTGGCTTCCTTCTTTTGTTAGTGGAAATCAGCCAGCTTTCATCCCTGGGAGGAGTATTATTTACAATATTCTTCTTTGTCAGGAGCTTGTAGGGGCATACCATTTGCACAGAGGTAAACCTCGATGCACTATGAAGGTTGACCTCCAAAAAGCTTATGATTCTGTTAATTGGGATTTCCTCTTTGGCTGCTGATTGCCATAGGTACGCCTTTAAGATTTGTGAGTTGGGTTCGAGCGTGTGTGACCTCTCCGATGTTCTCCATTATGATTAATGGATCGTTGGAAGGTTTTTTCCATGGGAGGAAAGGACTTAGACAAGGTGACCCTTTATCCCCGTTCTTATTTGTGATGGTCATGGAGGTGCTTTCTCGCATGTTGAACACCCACCTCAGAATTTTCAATTCCACCAGTTTTGTGAGAAGGTCAGATTAACTCATCTTACTTTTGTAGATGACCTGATGATCTTTTGTACTGCTGATAATCATTCTATGAGTTTCATAAAAGAGACTATTAAGAGGTTTGGTGAGCTTTCAGGACTGTTTGCTAATCTTGCTAAAAGCTCAAATTTTCTTGTGGGGGTTAATAGTTCGAAAGCTTCTTGGCTTGCTGCTAACATGGATTTTTCCATTGGTCATCTCCCTGTTCGTTATCTTGGGCTTCCTCTCCTCTCTGGAAGATTGCGGAGCTCTGATTGTGATCCCCTTATTCACGTATTACCAGTCATATTCGGTCTTGGTCTGCTAGAGTGTTATCTTTTGCAGGTAGACTTTAGCTTGTTCGCTCAGTCCTTAGGAGCCTTCAGGTTTATTGGGCTAGTGTGTTCATGCTTCCTATGAAAGTCCATAGAGACGTTGATAAGATCTTGAGGGCTTATCTGTGGAGAGGTAAGGAGGAGGGAAGAGGTGGTGCTAAAGTTGCCTGGGATGAGGTTTGTCTTCCTTTTGATGAAGGAGGTCTTGATATTCGATGGATCTTCTTGGAATATAGCAAGCACGTTGAAGATATTATGGTTGCTACTTGTTAAATCTGGTAGTTTGTGGGTTGCTTGGGTGGAATCTTATATCCTTAAAGGGAGATCGCTGTGGGAGATCGATGCTGGGGTGGGTCGATCTTGGTGCTTTAGGGAAATCTTGCGTAAGCGGGATATCCTTAAAGCTCATGTTAAGATGAAGGTGGGCAATGGAAGGAAGTGTAGAGTGTGGTTGGTTCCATGGATTCAGGGTGGGCCGATTATCCAGCAGTTTGGGTAGAGGGTGATCTATGATGCGGGTAGTCGGTGGGATGCGAGGCTGGTGGATTTCATGGGTCGGGATGGTGATTGGAGGTGGCTGCTTGTTTCTTTGGATTTGATGGACATTTGGGATAGGGTTTAGGGAGTGAGGCCGAGTCCGAGTGTTGAGGATAGGTGGGTCTGGGTGCTGGGAGTCATGATAGTTTTTCGATCACCAGTGAGTGGGAGACTATTCGTCCTCATAGTAGTAGGGTTGACTGGTCGGATTTACTATGGGGTGGGGGAAATATTCCTAAGCACTCCTTTGTGCTTGGTTGGCCATCAGGGATAGGTTGGGTACTAGAGATAGGTTAAGTCGGTGGGATAGGTCGATTCCTTTATCGTGTTTGCTTTGTGGAGGGAACTATGAGTCTCGTGATCATTTTTTTTTTCTTGTCATTTTGGGTGGGAGATTTGGTCGAGGATCCTTTTGCTTATGTCATCTTCTCATAGAATCGGTTATTGGGGGTTGAGTTATCTTGGATTTATAATCAGGGTATTGGGAAGAGTGTGAGGAGAAAACTGTGGCGCCTTCTCTGGTGTGCTACAATTTATTTCATTTGGCAGGAGCGAAATCATCGTCTTCATGGAGGTGCTGTTCGAGAGCTTATGGTTGTATTCCAGCTCATTCGGTCGTGTATTAAAGCGCGTGCTGCTTCTTGGTCGGATGGTGTTCATGGTCTTATTTAATGTTCTTTTCGTTTGCTTGTCCCCGGGCTGTGGGGTTTCTCTTCTCTTTATTAACTTTGTTGTCTTTCTCTCTTCTTCTTGTCCTTTTAATGTTTGGAACACTAGTTGGTTTCTTTTGGTTTTAGTTCTTGTTCCCGAGATGTGGGGTTTTTTGGGTACTTATGGGTTGTTTTGTCTAACTACTTGTTCTGTGAGTGTTGTTCGCTCTTTTGTCTTGACCTCAGGTTGTGAGGTCCACCTTGTTGTTGTATAATATTATCATTACCTTTTCAAAAAAAAAAATCAAACTCAATGCTAAGTTTGACTGCTCCCTTCGAAGTGACAACAAGCCTCGTTTTCGCCCTACTGTGGATCGAGGAGGATTCCTCCTCTTTTCAAAGCCCTCAATCAAACTTGACGTTATGTTTAAAACACTAGATGGTCTAGTTTTGGTTAGGCCAAAAGCGATGTTTTCCCCCAAAAGCTCTAATAGCTAGGGAACTCAACATGTTCTACTTGACCTAACCGACTTGACTCTGTATTTTTTATGAGCTTTTTTTAATGCATATTGCATATGTTTTTTTTATAATTGTTGATTGTCTCACTTTTTTATGGTCTGCATTTACGAGCCTCTTTTCTTTCTTTGTTATGAACTGCGGTAACTAGGCATTGCTAGAACCGATGGGGTAACATTTCTATGGTTCTACACTTAGTTTCTAAGTGTGATTGCTCACCTCTAATTTTCAAAACACTTAATTTCTAAGCACATACAATGTTCACCTAGAAAAAAATGAAAATTGTTGTAGTTAAGATCAAAACTAAATAGTTATGAAATAAGACATAAGAGATTTGATTTTAACAACCTTCCCGTTGTACTTGGGATCCACTCTGGCTTTGTGCTGGAAAATTGGTTTGGAGCTGATCGTAAGCTTTCGGTTGCTCTTCTGTAACCTTTAGATACTCTTCAAAGCTATAAGCTTTGCTTCCTGACGAAGAATCTTCTACTATTACAATACATAAGAAAATTCTATTTCATAAACCCTGTATCATAATTGAGGCTGATAGAATGATTATTCTATAACCCTACCGATAGTTTCATTCTTAACATTCATAGACACGATGCATGGCAGCTATCCAATTCTATTTCATGTTCTCGAGAATGGCTCGGTTTAACAATAATGTTAATTTTTGTTTTCTATTTTAAAATAATAACGCTGCTTACTAATCTTTTTTTTTCCATTTGGCATTCTACTTTTTCTACTCAGCTTTCTTTCCTAGTGATAACAAATAATACGGGTGATAAAAAACTTAATCACTCACTTGTTTCAGCCACCGAAAGCCCTTCTGCTTTAGAAATAGAAGATGAGTAGGTAGATTTACTTGCATTGTATGTGCTGTTCATTGAACTCTCAATTTCATCGAGACCAATTTCTCACTCAAACATGGTCTTGCATTCTCTAGAAACGTCCTACAAACAAAAATGAAGAACAAAAAACTACAATAAGGTCTATGAAAAAGTTACAAAGGAAAATCTCAAAAACTGATATGTAAGTCATAACAACCTTAAGTCCTCTTATCGTGGGTTAAAATGCACGTAAGGTTTTTCCAAGAGTCCGAGCAACCAGCATGTAAATAAGTTAAGTCAACTAAATTTGCTATAAATTTACTCGTATTAACATTATCATTGTTATAGACTTGACAACTTCAAATTTATCAATATAAAATATGCTTTAACAAAACGTACCTTGAGGTTCCTCCAACCTTATTAAAAAAGCAAATAATCCAACAATTTAACAAATTTATAGTGCATATTATGTATATCAATTGATCACAACAAAATAAGATCGAACAAATACCCATGAGTAATATTTAGCCACCAAATGAATAATGATGAAAACCTGAAAACAAAACCGAGAAAAAAAAGGAAACAATTCATCAACAAAACAAATTTAGGGGACTAAAAAATTGCTTACCTTATTACACACTTCAAAATATTAAGAAAAGTGGAGGGAAAAAACCAACCAATAATCAACAAATAAACTTCAACACAAATAGCCATAAATTTTCTTCTTTAAAGGTATCACAAATAAGTCCATCAGTAATAACAAAATAAAAAAGGGCAATGTGCAATTGAATTCTGCAGTCGTAAAGCTATGCTAAAGGCAGTATGAAATCAAACTTGAGCACTAACAAGAAAATTTGCAAAACAAAAATTACTAGACATCATTAACTAAAGTACCAGCACAACAATGAATGTGTAACCTCCGCAAGAGCAAACCCGAATGGAGAAGAACATGAAGAAATATATAAATAGAAGAAACATAAAAGACAAACATGAAACACATGGAAATATACAAAGGGGATAAATAAAAGTACAATTATAAAGTGATGAAGCACAAATATAGGTATCAACAGAACCAGAATACAAGTCTTACCCTATCTCGACTGTCGAGGAGTGTTAACCAACCGTCGGAAGGTTGGTTTTATTTTTTAGAAAAAATTAATGTTGTCTGAATTCTTTTCCAAGCCACTAACCAGCCCCTCCTTATCTATGATCGACGATCAACTCCTCAACCTCTAATTACATTTAAAAGAGTGATGCGAACATTGTGTGAAATCCCAAACCTTTGATGGATCCCACCATCACTCTCTTTCTATCCCTTCAAAACCTCATTATTTTCAAGAGAGGCCTCAAAGCTTCTTCCAATTAACATAAAAGAAGAATGAAAGAGAAGGAGAGAAAGGGAAAGTGGTTCAAAAGCTATGGAAAAAAAAGTAAAAGAAAATGGTCTACTCATTGGCACATCTTACACAGATGATAATGTTAGGGCAAGGCAATGAGAGACAGAATGCTTTTGGAGCCTTCTCCTCTACTTTCGAAGATTTTAACAAACTAAAATATGCAAATGTTACAAGAAAGATCTTTGGAGATTTGAAATAATCCAAAATAAAGAAAAAGGAAAACCCCAATATGTACAAATTTCAGAATCTAAAACTTGAAAAGTGATTGAATGATGAGATATGTTTGTACAATCAGTTATAGAGACAGTGAAATATTAAAACAAAAATGAAACGTACCAAGATAAAAAGAATAGCAACTAGTATTATGACCTTTGTATGTCTTCAAAATACAAACATCAAAATGAATCAAGAGATCTACCACACAAATAATGGTATCAACACAAATAAAGCAATTGTTTTAGTAACAATATTTGAGTACAATTAAACTAAGCATGCTATTTCCTTGACAAATTTACATTCTTCTAATCGAACAAAATCTGACCTTTAAATAGTGATAGAAACTGAAGATGAAAGCAAGTTTAGCTACAACTTCAGACCGTGATATATATGACGGAACCTATAAAAAAAAGAAGAGTACCTAACTATATATACACAGAGGAGATCTGATGCTTACTAGCACATCAGAGGCTCAATCGATTTATATTTAATTGAAAAACAATCCCTATATTTTAATGCATACACATTGAATAGCCCTGTTTCAATCCAATTTACAAAACTACCTCCATAAAATTACATAATGGGGGAAGTTCGACCGGATGCACTGTGCTTTACCAGAACCACATGAAATTATTGGAACATAGTTCATTCAATTAACTTTCTATTCAATAATTGAAACAAATGGAAAGAGGACAATTGAATATTAAATAAAGATGGAATTAATTGGGAACTCACGGAGTAATGCGATTTGTTCGGGGGCTCACCACTGGAGTTGGAAGAGAGACAAGGATTAGAAAGGAAAGGAAGAGGAGCGTCTGATAATCCAGCGGATTCTTTGATGAGTGGAGTACTAGTAGTAGTAGTGGAGGTTCCAAGGACATTGAAGTCAATCCGGTGAGAGTGAGGGAATCCAGAAGGTTGAGGTTGAAGAGAGTAGAAATTGCAACCAAAATCGGTGACGATGGTGGAATCGAAATTGCGAGGGAAGAAGAAAAGAGCATCACAGGTCGAAGTAGAGGAGGAATCAACACTGGAGAAAGGAGGAAGATGAGGAGAACCTGCCATTAATGGAAGAGGGAGGAAGTGAGAGAGAAAGGAGAGGGAATTAATTAATTAAAGAGAATTAGGGTTTGAGAAGAGAAAGGGAAAATGGAGTGTACGAACAAAGAAGAAGAAGAAGAAATGGAAAGGACGCGCTAAGAGAAGAAGATGGATCGGTGAAATGGGTATGATAGGGTTTCTTCCTTAAAGAAACGGAAATTGAGAGATAGGCCTTAGGGTTTTGAAAGAGAAAGGAAAACTGGAGTGTACGAAGAAATGGAAAGGACGCACTAAGAGAAGAAGATGGAGATTGGATCTAAGAGAAGAAGATGGGGATGGATCCGCGAAATGGGTATGATAGGGTTTCTTCCTTACAGAAACGGAAATTGAGAGATAGGCCAAAGAAGACAAGAGAGCAAGAGAGAATGGGGGAGGAGAGGGAGGAGAGGGAGACTTGGCCGTTAGAGAAGAGGAAAAGAAATTTTAAATGAGAGAGACTGTACATGTAGGGTTTTTATTAGATTTTTTTTTTTTTGAAATCTTGCTTAATTGGATTTAGAGAATTTTGTGTATTCGGTTCACTGACTCGTATTAGCTGTCCATTGGTCCATTGTTTTGTCATTTTTTTTCAACAAACTAAATGTTTTAAGCCATTTACAAATTAGATTTCGATAAATCGATAATCATATTTTTTACAATATAGGACAAAGATAACATATATATATATATATATATATATATATATATATATATATATATATATATATATATATATATATATACATACAACAGTATACAAAAAGAATTCTTTTGAATTTTGTAGTTTGTGTAAAAAAATAACCTTAAACTTTGAAATGTTAAAAAAAATTGTTTTGAACTTTTAAAAATTATTCATAAATACATCTACATACGTAGGATGAAGGTATTGGCATGATTCTCTAAAAAAACTTTCCAAAAAGATGTTGTGTGACTTTTGAAAAGAAAAATTACAAATGGGGTCGTTTTTAAACAAATTAGATATATCGAGTTATGTTTCTTTAATTTTTTTCCTTTTTTCACATATTATCAATCACATCTTACTTTTTTCTTTTTTCTTTGGAACCCTGCAAAAATAACAAAAACATTTATAATCACATGACTCATGTCACTACATTTTCTAAATTTTAAAAGTAGTAAATTTAAAAGTTGATAACCCTATGATTATCGTTTGATAGTCATCTAATATCACTAATTTTGTCATATTCGTAATATCCAAATAAGGTTTCTTGGTGAGTCTAGAGTCGAACGTGAGGACTTATACTAAAAATATATTTATATTTTAAAATGATCTTAAGGTGATTAATAACATACGCCTAAGAACCATAGCGGTATCATCTACTTGTAGGGTGGGAGGGGAGTCATCCACTATAGATAAGGTCCACTTGTCTCCCTCACCCAACTTCATAAGGCTGCCAAAAGAGTTAGGCATAATCACATCCACACGTTTACCCTTCTCTCGAACATAAACCAACTCTCTTTTCTTCCTAATAACGAGTAATTTCATCTCGATTACCTACCTCCTTTTCCTTAATATGCCTAATGGGGAGCTATTAGTCTTACTTTCCTCCAACTATTTAAAGTCTAACACCACATCCACAAGACACAATTGTCCGTTCCTCCTCTTTGTTTGAAACCACCTTACTCACATCCTCCTCTCGATGAACTTTGTTTTCCACAATCTTAGGACACTTACCACTAGAATGCCCAAAAGACCGGCACAAATTACACCTTCGAGGCTTCCACTCATAATTCACAGCCATAACGAAATCCTCTCCCCTAAGGTGAATTGTAAATTCAGCAGGCATAGGAGAGTTCACATTTGATTCAACACATACTCAAGCATGTGACAACCTTCGTCTTTCCTTAGTAGCTAGATCTAAAGATAGAGGTTTGCCTATAGCACTAGCCACAACAGTCAAACTGACATATGTCCATAACTCCATTGGAATCCTACCTAGTTTAATCCATATAGGAACATAATAAAAAACAAAGGATTTAGGGACAATACCTGGAGTCCATTTACAGAGGAGCATACTTTTGCTAGCAAGATGTCGCGATCAACGTGATAGGATCCATTCAACAAGTTTTGGGCATCTGAATTGGAAACAGATGAGTCCGTTCTCAAGAATTGTAATCGTTGGCATTTTAATTTTATCAACAATAACAACGAGCTAAACAAAATCCTCTATCCAGGACGCACTAATGAAAACTAAAATGTAAAATAAGTATGAAGTAATTAATTAAAACAGAAGACAAAAGAAACCCAAAGTAAGTTGACAAAATGCCCACAATAAGCTTCAAGATGAGTAAGAGGGAACACCAAGAGAAACATGAATAGCCTTGCTAACTTTTCACTACTAGCCAACTACATATTTTTTTACAATACGTGTTAGGGAAATCTTTTGTAACGACCACAACTTTTCTAGGTAAGTCGAGGTCATTAATTTTTAACAAAGGTAATAAAGGTGGCAAACCGGCGAGGGGCAGGAAGGAAGCGTGATTGCCATAGGAAACGTGTCATTTTGCTTCCGCTTATGGTTTCTTTTGAGGTTTAAGATGTATTAAAACTTAGTTTACAAACTTTTATTTGTAAATAGTATTATTTTTAAGTTTTCTTGAATATTTGAAAAATCAGGCCTGACATAAATTTGTTTTTCAATTGACTTACGTTTCATTTTGTATCAACCAAAGTCTTTTGTTAAAAATTAATGACCTCGACTTACCTAGAAAAGTTGGGTCGTTACAGTTGGTATCAGAGCCTAAGTTTTAGGTTCTGTAGACTGACTTACGATGTAAGTCTATGTTTTTGTGTTCCTATGGCTAACGCGACCCTTCGTCTCTCGTCAGGTATGCTTGATGCTTATATGTATGGTTTATTTGCATGACTTTGCCTAAATTAAACTAGATTACATGACGATAAAGACTTGCTTATGCTTATGATTAAGACTTTTTTTAAAGAGTGTTGTTGGTGGATAATAGGAATTATGCCGCCAAGGGGAGGTGTACGTAGAGGAGGTCGTAGAGGCCGAGGTAGAGGAGCACGAGGCCGAGGTAGAGGAGCAGGTCGTAATCAGCCTACTGAGGGTCAAGCTGAACAGCGAATTCCTGCTGCACCCGTGACTCACGTCGAGTTTGATGCACTGTCTGCTCACATGGAGCAGAGGTTTACGGAACTTATGACGGCTATAGCTTCGAAACCAGCAGGCACCTGCAGTTCCACCTGCACCTGTGGTTCCCCCTGTACCAGCAGCTCCACCTGCACCAGCAGCCCCTCCTGCACAAGGATTGGCTGCACAACAGCCGCAGATATTACCGAACCAACTTTCTGCTGAGGCGAAACATTTGAGGGACTTTAGGAAATATGACCCTCAGACGTTTGATGGGTCACTGGAGGATCCTACTAAAGCTGAGTTGTGGTTGTCCTCTGTGGAAACCATATTCAATTACATGAGATGTCCCGAGGAGCACAGAGTTCAGTGTGCTGCTTTTCTACTGAGGGACAGAGGCATTATCTGGTGGAGGACTACAATGCGCATGCTAGGTGGAGATGTGAGGCAGATTACCTGGGATCAGTTTAAAAACTGCTTCTATACCAAGTTTTTCTCGGCTAACCTTAGAGACGCCAAAAGCCAGGAATTCTTGGAGTTGAAGCAAGGACATATGACAGTCGAGGAGTACGACCAGGAGTTTGATATGCTGTCACGTTTTGCCCCTGAACTTGTTGGTAACGAGCAGGCTAGAGCTGATAGGTTCGTCAAGGGATTGAGAGATGAGATTAGGGACTTTGTGCGAGCACTAAAGCCCACTACCCAGGCTGAAGCGCTGCGTCTGGCAGTGGATATGAGCATTGGGAAGGATGAAATACGGCCAAGGAGCTTTGATAAGGGATCGTCGTCTGGTCAAAAGAGAAAAGCAGAGCAGAGAACTGTGGGAGTTCCTCAGAGGAACTTGAGACCAGGCGATCCTTTTCGCAGTTTCCAGCAAAGTTCTGGCGGGGCAGGAGACACTACTCGAGAGAAGCCATTATGCAATACGTGTGGGAAACGTCACCTGGGTCGTTGTTTGATGGGAACGAGAGTCTGTTATAAGTGCAAGCAAGAGGGACACATGGCTGATAGGTGTCCCTTGAGATCTACTGGGGCTGGACAGAGCAGTCAGGGAGAGAGACCTCCACAGCGGGGTACAATCTTTGCCACTAATAGATCAGAGGCAGAGAAGGCCGGCACAGTGGTGACAGGTACATTACCAGTGTTAGGGCATTTTGCCTTGACCTTGTTTGACTCGGGATCTTCTCATTTATTTCATCGCTTTTTGTGACGCATGCATGCTTAGAGGTGGAACCCTTAGATTATGTTTTGTCAGTGTCTACACCGTCTGGAGAAATTATGTTGTCTAAGGAAAAGATTAAAGCGTGTGAAATTGAGATAGCTGGTCGTGTGCTGGACGTAACCTTGTTGGTATTAGATATGCGTGACTTTGATGTAATTTTAGGTATGGATTGGCTAGCTACTAATCATGCTAGTATTGATTGTTCTCGTAAGGAAGTTGTGTTCAGTCCCCCTACTGCATCTAGCTTTAAATTCAAGGGGGTAGGAACAGTAGTACTGCCTAAAGTAATCTCAGCTATGAAAGCTAGTAAACTACTCAACCAGGGTACTTGGAGTATTTTGGCAAGTGTGGTGGATACTAAGGAAGATGAGACTTCTTTAACTTCAGAACCTGTGGTAAGAGAATACCCAGATGTATTTCCAAAAGATCTTCCAGGACTACCGCCACATAGAGAGGTTGATTTTGCCATTGCGTTGGAGCCAGACACTACTCCTATTTCTAGAGCCCCTTATAGGATGACTCCTGCTGAGTTGAAAGAACTGAAGGTACAGTTACAGGAATTGCTTGACAAAGGCTTTATTCGACCTAGTGTGTCACCTTGGGGTGCACCAGTATTGTTTGTGAAGAAGAAGGATGGGTCGATGCGTCTTTGCATTGACTATAGAGAGTTGAATAAAGTAACAGTCAAGAACAGATATCCTTTACCCAGAATCGATGATTTGTTCGATCAGTTACAGGGAGCCACGGTGTTCTCTAAGATTGACTTACGGTCAAGTTATCACCAGTTGAGGATTAGAGACCGTGATGTTCCTAAGACTGCTTTTCGTTCGAGGTATGGACATTATGAATTCATAGTAATGTCTTTTGGTTTGACTAATGCACCTGCTGTATTTATGGATTTGATGAACAGGGTGTTTAAGGATTTCTTAGACACTTTTGTGATAGTCTTCATTGATGATATTTTGGTTTATTCCAAGACTGAGGCCGAACATGAGGAACACTTACATAAGGTGTTAGAGACTCTTTGAGTCAATAAACTGTATGCTAAATTCTCTAAGTGCGAATTTTGGTTGAAGCAGGTGGCTTTTCTTGGTCATGTGGTTTCCAGTGAGGGAGTTTCAGTAGACCCTGCAAAGATAGAAGCGGTTACCAGTTGGTCTCGACCCTCTACAGTTAGTGAGGTTCGTAGTTTTCTGGGTTTAGCAGGGTACTACCGGAGGTTTGTGGAGGATTTTTCACGTTTGGCTACTCCCTTGACTTAGTTGACAAGGAAGGGAACTCCGTTTGTTTGGAGTCCAGCTTGCGAGGATAGTTTTCAGAACCTTAAGCAAAGGTTAGTTACTGCACCGGTCCTTACAGTACCAGATGGATCCGGAAGTTTTGTGATTTACAGTGATGCTTCCAAGAAAGGACTGGGTTGTGTTTTGATGCAGAAAGGTAAGGTGGTTGCTTATGCCTCTCGTCAGTTGAAGAGTCACGAGCAGAACTACCCCACACATGATTTGGAGTTGGCAGCAGTGGTTTTTGCATTGAAGATATGGAGACATTATTTGTACGGTGAAAAGATACAAATCTTTACTGACCATAAGAGCCTGAAGTACTTCTTTACTCAGAAAGAGTTGAATATGAGACAGCGAAGGTGGCTCGAGTTGATAAAGGATTATGACTGCGAGATATTGTACCATCCTGGTAAGGCAAAAACGTGGTGGCTGATGCTCTTAGTAGAAAAGTATCACATTCGGCAGCACTCATTACTAGACAGGTACCATTGCATCGAGACTTGGAGAGAGCTGAGATTGCAGTATCTGTGGGGAGAGTCACCTCACAGTTAGCTCAATTAACGGTGCAACCGACTCTGAGGCAGAAGATTGTTGATGCTCAGAGTAGTGACCCTTATTTGATAGAGAGACGTCGCCTTGTTGGAATGGGACAGACTGATGAGTTCTCCATATCCTCTGATGGTGGGTTGATGTTTGAGAGACGTTTGTGTGTGCCAGCGAACAGTACAGTTAAGATTGACTTACTAGATGAAGCCCATAATTCTCCATTTTCCATGCATCCTGGTAGCACGAAAATGTACCAGGATCTAAAACGTTTTTATTGGTGGCGAATATGAAAAGGGAAGTGGCGGAATTTGTTAGTAAGTGTCTAGTATGTCAGCAGGTTAAGGCACCTAGACAGAAACCAGCAGGTTTGTTACAACCTTTAAGTGTGCCAGAGTGGAAGTGGGAGAATGTGTCGATGGATTTTATTTCAGGGCTGCCTAAGACCCTGAAGGGTTTCACAGTGATTTTGGTTGTCGTAGACAGGCTTACGAAATCGGCACATTTTGTACTAGGGAAATCCACTTATACTACTGGTAAGTGGGCACAGTTGTATTTAACTGAGATTGTGAGACTGCATGGAGTGCCTGTATCGATTGTTTCTGATAGGGATGCACGGTTTACTTCCAAGTTTTGGAAGGGACTTCAGACTGCTATGGGTACGAGATTGGATTTCAGTACAGCCTTTGATCCACAGACTGATGGTCAAACTGAACGTTTGAACCAAGTTTTAGAGGATATGCTACGAGCTTGTGTTCTAGAGTTTCCAGGTAGTTGGGACTCTCATCTACATTTGATGGAGTTTGCTTATAACAACAGTTTCCAGGCTACCATCGGTATGGCACCATTTGAGGCTTTGTATGGCAAATGTTGTAGAACCCCTGTTTGTTGGAGTGAGGTTGGTGAACATAGGTTGATGGGACCTGAATTAGTTCGGTCTACTAATGAGGCTATTCAAAAGATTAGAGCACGTATGCAAACAGCGCAGAGTAGACAGAAGAGCTATGCAGATGTACGATGAAAAGACCTTAAGTTCGATGTGGGAGAAAAAGTATTCTTGAAGGTAGCACCTATGAAGGGTGTTATGCGTTTTGAAAAGAAAGGGAAGTTAAGTCCTCGTTTTGTTGGACCATTTGAGATCTTAGAGAGGGTTGGTGTTGTGGCGTATCGCTTGGCATTACCACCATCACTCTCTGCAGTTCATAATGTTTTCCATGTTTCGATGTTGAGAAAGTATGTGGCCGATACGTCTCATGTAGTGGACTACGAACCTTTGGAGATTGATGAGCATTTGAGCTATGTAGAACAACCTGTGGAGATTCTGGCTAGAGAGGTAAAGATGCTTCGTAATAGAAGCATTCCATTAGTAAAGGTTTTGTGGCGGAATCATCGAATTGAAGAGGCGACATGGGAGCGAGAGGAAGAGATGAGGACTCGTTATCCAGAGTTATTTCAGGATTAAAACTTTCGAGGACGAAAGTTTCTTAAGGAGGGAAGAATGTAATGCCCCAAAGGTATATATATATATATTTTGTTTTTATTTTATATATATATTTTTTAATATTTAATTTAAATAAAAAGAAAAGAAAAAGAAAATTTCTTTATTTTTTTTTCCTTTTTCTTTTCTTTTCTTTTCTCTCTTTTTCTTCCTCCCGTGCGCCGCGACCCCCATCCGTTCTCTTCTCCTTCCTGTTCGCAGCAACCGCCGCCTTATCCGTTCTCTTCTCCTTCCCGTTCGCAGCAACCGCCGCCCCATCCGTTCTCTTCTCCTTCCCGTTCGCAGCAACAACCGCCGACCATCCCTCTCTTTTCTTTCCGCCGCAGCCCAGCAACCGCCGCCCCTATTCTTCTTTCCGGTCGTTTTCTTCTCTTCTTCGGATCCAAAACTGCCGCTGTAACCGTCGGCCGCCGCGTGACCTCTGCCCAGCGCCGTGTGACCCTCTGCCCAGTCCCGCCGCGCAACATCTGTCTCCGTCGAAGCCAAGCCAGTCGCCGTCCATTCCTCTCCTTTCTCCTCTGTTTTCAGCCAGCCGCCGCCGATTCCTTCTCCTCCGTTCTCTGCAATGCCGCGCGACTCTCTGTCCGTCTGTATACGGTCTCTCCGTCGCACGTCGTCTCTTCGCAAAGCTACTGCTCGACTTCTTCCGCGAATAACATCTGCCGTGAACCGAACTAAAGACCCCAGATCCAACTTTCTACGCGTCGAGTTCCTTCTTCGTCCTGCCGCAGGATTGGGTCGTTAGCTGTCGTTCCTGCTTTGCCACGAGTCATTAAATTCTGATTGGTAAGATTGAAGTTATGAAATTCGTAACTGTTTCTAAAATAAACTGAAGTAATATTACAGGACTAATTGGTTGGAGAAATCGTTTACTGTTCGATTATAGGTTGAAGGTAACGTTCGAATTCCTTGGGTTCGCAGCAAACAATTGATTCTAGTTAGAACTAGTTTCGCGAAGATTTGGGTAAGTTGTAAAAAAAAAATTCACATTGGGTTGAATTTAAATGATTGATGCGTTGAAGAGAATTATTGAGAAATTGTCTTAATGTTTAGGTTCGTTCTTCGTAGACTTCAACGTGGTTAAGGAGCTTAACTAACTTGAAAGTAAGGGATTTTCTACTGGACTCACTTATGATTGTGAATTGTATGTGTTGAATGTATACTGTGGATTGACTGAAAATATATATATGCATATGAATTGAAGTAGACTTAATGTTGAATGCATATTGTGATTGTCATGGAATATATATATGTGTGTGTGGACGTGGACAGGACGAAAAATTGTAGATTGTGTTTGTATGAGATGCAGATGTGAACTTGTGATTGTCGTTTAGATTGGGTGTACGTTACGCTAAAGTATGACTGTGTGCTGGTGAACTGAGGGGTGTATTGACTGTATAGTTTGATTGACTGACGTATTAGTATATTATTGACAGACATATGACTAAAGTGAGATAAGTTGACTGTTAGGACGTTGAGAGAGAGAACTTTATGTTTTGAAGTAACTGAAAGATGGATTGAATGGAATGAGGGGAAAATTGTTAGCTTTTATTGGGATGTGTGCCTTGTAGGTGTCCCACGGGATCACCAATTTATTTTGCACCTTCGGGAGCATTAGACTAATATGTGTTTCTGCAGAACACTAGACTGATATGTACGTCCCTCGGGGCGTTAGACTGAGATGTGCATCCTACGGGATCACAAGACTGCGACTGTACAGGGTGTCCCAATAGAACGTTAACAATCTATTTTCCCCTGACGGGACCAGTAGAGGGTCTCTTACTGAGTATTGTTATACTCACCCTTCTTATGTTTAATTTTCAGGTAAAGGTAATAAAGGTGGCAAACCGGCGAGGGGCAGGAAGGAAGCGTGATTACCATAGGAAACGTGTCATTTTGCTTCCGCTTATGGTTTCTTTTGAGGTTTAAGATGTATTAAAACTTAGTTTACAAACTTTTATTTGTAAATAGTATTATTTTTAAGTTTTCTTGAATATTTGAAAAATCAGGCCTGACATAAATTTGTTTTTCAATTGACTTACGTTTCATTTTGTATCAACCAAAGTCTTTTGTTAAAAATTAATGACCTCGACTTACCTAGAAAAGTTGGGTCGTTACATCTTTCCCTTTGCAAAACAGACCAATATATAATCAATCATTGGCTCCTTATGGGAAAATACAGAAGCCCTATACATGTCTGTTTCAAGCCTGTGTTGAACAACTTTTAATTCCCTAAGATAAGGAGATTTATCTGAAGGTTCAAGAATAATGACATGTCCTAAACTAACCCACCAGTTCGCAACAGTGAACCAGTTTGATCGTTAGGGGGCAACTTTTGATAATAAGCGCACAACCATGCCCCAATTCCAATGTTGCCCAAAAGTAAAGGCCTTTCTTCACAATGCTCCATAAAGAAAAGTTCGACTTTCACATAAAGATCTTATTTCTTTTTTATTGCTCCAAGAGATCTAATAGATCTATTTTCACCACGCAAATCCCTTTTGTTATCATGGAAAATGTGTTGGTTGTGCTTAAACCAAATCTCTGCTAGCAACACTTTTATCAAATTAACCCATATTTTTTTTAAAAACAAAAGAGGATATGAGTTTCACTATTATTAATATTGAAAAATGAAGAGACAAAGCTCAATGTCATGAGGATTATACAAAGAGCAATAGGATAGAGGATCAACAGACGCACCTGGACATCTCAACTAGGTTGACACCCCCTTAGCGCCCTCATCACATCCAAAAAGCGACAACACAAGATCAAAACCAAAAGCCACAAATAGAAGGCTTTTTTTGTGTTTGTTTTGCCTTTGGACATTACTCCTTTGTTATGGGTTTTAGCTTGGTTGGATATGATGAGGGTGCTATGGGGGTGTCAACCTAGTTGAGATGCCAAGGTGCCCCCCCTGATCCATGGTTACATATTCATTGTATAACTCTCTTGTACTATGAGATTTTGTCTAATTATTATTATTATTTTAATATTAATAAAGAGGTTGTCACCTTTTCAAAAAAAAAAAAAAAACAAAACAAAAAAAAAAAGCCACAAATATAAAACCAAACAAAATCATAAAATAATATGTAAAAAAAAAAATCATAAATCATAGGTAGCAGGTCGAGAACAAAGAAGAATAAGCCTTGATTGAGCAAAAAATCCCAACAAATATTGAATGTTTGGAGAAGATGGAACCAAAATTTCGATATAAAGACATAGTCAATTAAAAGGTGCTAAATATTTTTCATGTTATCAACACAAATGGGGCAGACATGAGGTGAGAGGACATGGGAGGGAAGTTTTCTTTGAAGTACTAAAGCACAGTTTAATTTTCCAAACAACGTAATCCATATGGGGATATTTATCCAAAGAGTGAGCTAAATAGCCCAATGAGTGATTGTTTTATAAAACATCGTTTTGAAATAATAAGTATTTAACAATTAACTCTTAACATAAATGAAATCAAACTCAAACAACTTATCTCAAACTTTCCCTTTCAGTTGCTATACCTAGAATCGTCGAGACGAAAAACAATAAACTAGGCATAGAAATTAGCACAATTTTATTTTCCATAAACATAAAAGAATAAACAATAAACATAAAAGAATGTTGAATGCATATTTTAGGTATAGACTAAAACATGCTAATATTATTTTCAAGCTTAAACATTTTGAAAACTTAGCACAATCATATTTGCTTATAATTTTCATTAGTAAATTCATCAATAAAAACATGTTTACCAAAATGTTTCTAAATTCATGCTTTGGAAATACTTTATATGTCAGTATCCTCAAATATTCAAACATCAAAGCATGCTTGAAACATTTGATAGTAAATTCATGTTTAGAAATCAACTTTAAACTCATTTTTGTCACTTATAGAGAGTAGCTTGGACCCTTGTCGTATAAACTTGTTCGATCTCCTTCGGATCTAAAATAATGAAAAATAATGGGAAATAATTCCATTTAATTCCCGTTGATCATAAAAATGGAAAGATGTATAGAGTGAGGGAGATAAGGTATAGAGTGAGGGAGATAAGGTTTATATGTCTTAGAGAATGGAAAGATGGAATTTGTGCTAAAATCATTAGTGTTCCAAATACAATTATGAATTGGGTATAGTTGCATTCCCCCTTCTTGATTGCATAGCACATAAATATATTCTCATGGATTGCATAGCACATAAATATAATGTCAAAAACAATAACATAAAACACAAACTTGATTTAGTTTCATTCGCACTTGCACACCAACATGTTTCAAGGATTGATCATATATTAAAAATCATTTTCAAATTTGGTAATATAAAATGGAAGAAGTGAGACCTTGAGGTTTTGACCACCAATACTATCTAACTGATGAGTTTATGATTTTTGTTTCTACTGTGTTCTTTCCTTAAGCTTTAACTTGCTTTAGGGGCAAGATGGTGAAGGTCTAGTCCACAACCTTTCCCAAGAATTTAATGATGTTTGGGTTGACCCAATTATTGTTATTGGACAGCGTTTTATGGTAATTGGTTGTTATGGTTTTTAAGTGTGTTTTGATATCTTGTGTTAAAAAATAATTGCAAAAAGTTGGAAAAGTTTGTTAAAGATTAGGTATTTTTAAGTTTGTCATTCCACTTTAATTCTCACCAGTACTTTCTGAATGGAAGCCTCTTGTCTAAGACAATTCGAGTGGAATAACTCTCGTGACTACCACAACATTTGGGAACTCACCAAATGTAAGACTATTCCTTTATCCTAGCATTTGATCTCTCTCTATAATTTGGTTTGCTATCGTAAGTTTGATTAAAATAAATGTTGATAATTCAACTCCAATGTTCTTATTTTCTTAACTCTCATTCAGTCAGTTAGAATCAGAACTCATTTATTTATCTTGTCTCCATAATTTGGATTCAAAGATTCATCACAATAATCTTCTCAACAACATTCTTGAAAAGGTATTGAATTTTCAACTGTGTGACCTTTATACACAAATTTCTTCAAAGAAATTTACATTCTTTAGAGTTTAGAGCTTTGAATTCTAGTACAACTTATAAAGCTTTTGATACTTGTTAGACTTTTTTGCTTGGTGCGGATAAAACCTTATTTACATTCTTTCTTTCCTGCATGTTCTCTTTTGATATTTGTTAGACTTTTTTGCTTGGTTGTCCTTAGTGTTTTCCTCTTTAGCTGAAATTTCTCAATCTTGAAAAAAATAGAGCTTTAAAATTCAACTTTAACTTTATTTGATACTATCTTAGTCCATACTTATTTTGGTATTTCTTTCCTTTCTCACAAACACATCTAAGAGGTTGCCTTCACAATATGGCAACCCTTTTCATTGCAAAACATATTAGACGTTGGTTACTTAGTTAGCCTTATTGGGTAAATAATTGACATTTAGGTACTTTTTAGTTTGTATATTTATAGATGCCAAATCGATATGTGAATTTTAATAGTTGCTTATTTGAAACATTGCAACCATTTGATAAAATGTTGCTATGTGAATCCATCTTAACTTGATATATTATTTTATTTTGGTTTAGGTTGTGGAATCCAAGTTTGTATTTGAAGTCAAATTCATCCAAGATCATTGAGTTCATAATACACTCAAGATTAAGACTAAGTTATCTAGGTCATCCTAGTGAAATAGAAACCTAACTAGTTAATGTAGTAACACCAAGTGGTTACTATTTCACAGTCTAGTCTATTGCAATCTCATTGCATAGGATACCTTCACTCGCATGTCAACTACATGAACACATTGGATCATTGTATTTGTATCAAATACAAAGTGAGTCGTATTCATAATGTTACCATGATAAAGGTACCCAGTCTTATCCCTATACTATAGACCCTTTAAGCTGATCTCGAACATTGATCCCTGTATGTCTCTACATACTATTCAATACTTATTAAACAGTTTAGGATGTTAGTTTATTGGATTTGAGTTATTAAGACAAAACTAATAATATAATCAATAACAATTATTACAATAATAACACTTTATTAACAATGGTCAATGGATTAAAACTTGATTCCAAGGCTACTCATGTTTATTCTCTTGGTGAAAATGAATTGTCAGGTGATACTGGTTGAACCTATCAAAAATAAATGAGTCATAGTTTGTTTGATCATTCATTTTCTAATCTTTCTTCTTTATATTTAATTAGTTGTTTAATTTCTTAAAAAAGAATTATAGTTTATTTATAGTATATTTGGTAGTATGCATGCCTCAGCTCCTTTAATGCATGTCTCTTAGAGTATATTTGGTAGTCTTTTATAATGTTACACCCTTTTTTTAATTCCTAAAACCTTTTAACTTTCCAAATTTTCATTCATTCTTTTAGAAAATTATTTTCATTATTTTTTTATGGTTACAAAACCATCCATTAACTACATTAATTAGACAATTCACTCCAATAATAAATAAATAACTTTTTTGGATCTAAGGTCTTTTCTCATTCTACAAATTTAATTTACTATATAAAGGTTATTATGCTAATTGAAAAATATATTTCTCTCAAGTATGTAATGACAGAAAATTAGGTTATAAATATAAAAAAAATATATTTTTAGGTATTATAATTTTTTTAAAAAAATTATATTTTTAATTTTTAATAAAACCTTGCATTTGGGGATTCACATGTTGTTACTTGTCGAACCAAAAAAGATAAATTCGCGGTGAAAACTCTTTAAAACCCAATTTGTGGAAGGAAAAATTGAACTGTGGCGTTGAGTTATTTTGTTGTTGAAGAAGATCAGTAAAAAACCCACAACATTAAAACTTCTTTTTGTTTCTTTAAGTATTTTTAGATTGCAGCGTATTTTCTATTTGGGTTTAGTTAGGGTTTCTCTTGTTTATTCCAAGATATGCATGGATAGTTCATGTTCGACTATTTGGAAAGAGGGATTTATGTAGCACGGGTATTATATTCTGGTTTTGGAAGTGTCGAGATAAATTAAGGACTTTTTTAATCTTCTTCAAACAAACCTATACGAAGGCGAAGAATAATTTATGCTTGTATTTTAGTCGGAATAAGAAGAAACATGAAGAGAA
The DNA here is from genome assembly GCF_000004075.3 of Cucumis sativus. Lineage (NCBI taxonomy): Eukaryota > Viridiplantae > Streptophyta > Magnoliopsida > Cucurbitales > Cucurbitaceae > Cucumis > Cucumis sativus. The sequence continues at coordinate 12,174,432 of NC_026658.2, forward strand.
TGCCCACGAGGAAAATGACCACGAGAAAAAGTTGTGTATTCCTCCATCCTTAACTGAGCTCTCTAATGTGTATTCCTCCCTCCATAACTGGCTTACTTTGGATTGTTTGGATAGAAAGAAACAATAGAATTTTTAAGGATAAATCAAGGTTTATTGTTAACTTGTGGGAAGACATATGTAACTTGATCGGAGTTTGGTCTAGGCGTCATTCATCTTGTAACCAATATGATGTTACTACCAACTCTTAACTTTAAGCTTTGTTAGATTAGGTTGCTTCGGGCTTCCCTCTAGCCTTCAACCTTGTAACTTTAACTCTATGTTAATAGGTAATGACTGTTATCCTAGGTTTATCCTAGTTTAAAGGATTCGGTTTCTTCTTCTTAAAACAAGTTGTATTTCGACTACTATTTTGGAGGAAAATGTGCTTAACTAACTAAAAATCTAATGACATTTCCAAAACCAGTCATTTCGAAAGATGTTTCCTCAATAATATATTTATAATGCTCTTCCTTTATAGAGTAAAACAGTAAAGCAACAAAACCATTTTAATTCATTATATATATATATATATATATATATATATATATATATATATATATATATATATATATATATATATATATATTTATATATTTATTTATGTATGTATATATATATATATATTTACGTATGTCATTACTACAAAAAAGGCCTTTCTTGACGTTTGTTGTTTTTCTTTCTTGACATTTTTTTCAAAAAACGTCAAGAAAGGGCTAGTTCCAAAGATAAAACGTCAAGAATTTTTACGAAAAGGCGTGGGTAGGTCAATTTTCAGATTTCTTGACGTTTATTAAACATCAACTAATATGTATTTTTTCTTGACGTTTTAAAAATGTCAAGAAATATCTATAAAAATTTTGACGTTTTTAAAACGTCAAGAATGTTTATATATTCAACATTCTTCAAAATTTTCAAACGTCAAGTAATATGTACTTTTACTTGACATTTTAAAACCGTCAAGAAATATCTTAAAAATTCTTGACGTTTTTAAGAAATTTTTATAAAAAGCCGGAGAAGAGTTATTTTTAAAATTTCTTGATGTTTTTTAGACGTCAAGTAAGATCGTTTTTCTTGACATTTTAAAAACGTCAAGTGTTATTAAATATATATTTATATATATATATATATAAGAAAATATTGGGTTGAATCCTTCGAAGCCCTAGACTTGTCTCTGCCGCATTCGAAAATGCCAAGTTCTCTGTGAGGATCGCTCACTTCTGCCGTGTTCACCGTCCGTCCGTCCGCATTCACCACGCCCTCTCCGAAAATGCGTACTAGATCCTTCGCTTTCAGTCGTTCACCATCCACTGAGTACGAGATCCCTAAGACTTCCGCCATCTGCCATCCCTAATACTCTGAAATCGTCATTCGTTGTCCCTCAAAATTGTCGTCCTTCTGTACGAAAAAGTCGTCCTTCTTTTGAGTCTTCATTCCCCTTTATGTCGTCCTTCTGTATTTAGAGGTTATACTTCATTCCCCTAAAACTTCCACTGGTTTCCATATTTCAAGAATTTGAAATTTTTATAGGATATTGCTAGTGGAAATTAAGTCAATTCTATTTGCTCCCAAACTACCTCCTAATTATGCTGTCTGGTTGGGAGAAATAAAGTCTTTGTCATATTTCAAGGTAGTGTATGTTAACCAACACTTAGTGCATTTTCGTGTTTATGAGCTTATTTTAGTTAATATGTTTTTGTAGGAAAAATATGATGTCAATATGGCATATTATACGATGAAATTGTAGTCGTTTAACACAAAATTTTGAGGTTCTTTTTCAACTAATTATGCTTTATCTAATATATTTTTCCAAATCTTAAAGAAGAACTTTTGATTTCATTGGACTTTATCATTAGAGGCATTACTATATTGGCTGCCTCTCAGTGGGCTATAGGTTTTCCAATGGTCATTTGAGACTGGTTGATAATAGCAAAAGTTAGAGCTTGAGAAGAAGGAGCGAAGAAAGTAGTGAAGACAAAAGAAGAAAGAAAGCTGAGTGAAAAATGAAAATTGACAAGGTAGAGATGTGACAATAACAAACCCTTGATAAGTAAAAAAGGATGGTGCCAAGAAAATTTAAATAAAAAAAAATGAAGGTTCTTGCAAGTGTATTGAGGTCAATTGTGATAGAAAGAAATAGATAGACATAGATATACATTTATTACTGAATAAAAGAATAAAATGTACAAAATGATAATAATAAACACAATGCAAGAATAAGTAAACGATCGTGCAATGAAATAATATACATTAAACGATCCTATTAACCGTGATAAACGACCATTTAACAACGGTAAATGATAATATTGATTAAAATAAATTATCGTGTTGACATGGGTACACGATCATATAATATTGGTGATCGTATTGAATAGTGTAAACAATTGTCTTGTTATCGATACACGATCGTGTTAATATTTGTAAGTGATTCTATTGATAGTGGTAACTGATCGTGTAATTCCATGTAAACTATCGTCAAAAACTTTAAACTATCGATCTTTATAATGAAGTACATAATTCTTACATTAATACTTAAAATTTGTTGTAATGACCCAACTTTTCTAACTAAGTTGAAGTCATTAATTTTGACAAAGAGACCTTGATTGACACAAAATATAGTAAAATTCACTTGAAATCATACGATCAAAGAAAACAAACTTAAGTTTGGGTCCTATTTCAAATAACCAAAACTTTAAAAGTACTATTTACAAAACAACAGTTCGTAAACTCAGTTCCATCACAAAATTTTTAAACAACCTCATGTACAAAGGAAAAACAAGAAACATAAAGCGGAAGCATTTGAAGGACATTCCCTTATGGCAATCACGTCTCCTTTTTGTCCCTCGTCGGTCTACCTCCTTTGTTACCTTTGCCTGAAATAGTTAAACATGAAAGGATGGGTATAAACATACCCAATAAGAGACTCGCTATTGGTCCCGTTAGGTGAAAAAGTAACTGTTAACTTCCTATTGAGGTACCCTGCACAGTCACAATCTTGTGATCCCGTAGGATACACATAATCAGTCTAACGCCTCAAAGGACGCATAAATCAGTCTAGTGTTCCGCAGAAACACATATCAGTCTAATGCTCCCGAAGGATGCACATATCAGTATAGTGCTATCGAAGGATACACATATCAGGTGGTGATCCCGTAGGACACCTGCAAGGTAACTACCCAATAGAAATCTAACAATTTTCCCCTCAATCCATTCTAATCATCTTAACACTCATTCATAGTACAGTCCAGCTACTTCAACATATAATCCTTTCACTTAACACCCTAATAGTCAACCTATCTCACTTTAGCCCAATGTCCGCCAGTAACATATCAATACATCAGTCAATCAAACTATATAGTCATAACACCCCTCAATTCACCAGTACACAACCATACTTTAGTATAACATACACCCAATCTAAACGACAATCACAAGTTCACATCCACATTCCATACAAACACAATCTACAATTGTCGTCTTGTCTACATCCATACATATATATATATATATATATATTCCCAGACAATCACAATATGCATTCAACATCAAGTCTACATCAATCCATGTATATATATATTTTTTCAGTCATTCATAGTATACATTCAACACCAAGTCTACATCCATACGTGTATATATCGTTTCGACATCTTTACTCAATCGGAGGTAACTATACAGACAGCACAATTCAAAACTATAGGTGAGTCCAGTAGTAGAGAATCCCTTACCTTATCACCTTACTTAAGCTTCTTTTTCAAACTAAAGTGCAACGAACCGACCTAAACATAATTGAAGAGAAATCAATCACTTCCACAAACAATTTAATCCATTCAATTCACTCTATATGTAAATTCCATAACTTACCCAAATTGTGGAGAATCAAATTCTAATGGAGACGGATCGGTGCAACAAATAACCGAACAATTCAGATCTAAACATACATGGCGTGACAGAACCGGAGTGACTCGGGCTAACGGTGATGCGACGATAGGACAAAATTTGCTTGACGTTCGGTGTAGGTGGAAGACGGTGGTGAAGTTGATTGGAGAAGGAAAAGAGAAGGAAGAAAAGAGATGGTGGTGTGGCCGTAGGTTGAAGAGGATGAGAAAGGAAGAAGATGAATAGGAAAAGAGAAAAAATAAGATTAAATATTATAAATATATATATATGAAATACAAAAATAAAAGTAGAATAACGATCAAATTTTGAAAAATGAAAATTTGGATAAAGTAAAATTTGAAAATAAAGATTTGATACAAATCCAATATTTGGAGAAAAAAAAAGTGTGTTAAGATAATGTAGGAGAAAATCAATATTTATGCTAAAATTTTGCATATTTCAAAATTAGTTACAGTTTAACTAAAAAGCAGGCGAGGAGATTTTAGGGTTAATGAAAATTCAAAACACGTGAAATGCTCATGTTTGCTATTCTTCTAATAAAATTTTGCTATTTTCTCAAATGAGTGTAATCCAACAAAATGAAGTTGTGTGTGTGTGAACAAAAATGAGGTAAATAGCTTTGATGATGATGGCAAATGGGTAAAGAAAATCTTATCTTATTCTTCACTTTTCATTTAATTGACAAAAAGTAACCAACCATATGAAGGGAAAAACAAAATGCTCTCTCAGTTACTTTACTCATTTCTTTGTTCTTTGTGTGGGAGATATTTGAAATGGAGATGAAGATCAAAATGAAAGAGAGATTATGCATACACTGTGAGAAGCACACAGAAAAACTGAAAATAAATTGAAAAGAAGAGAGAGATAAGTCTGAGGGAGAAATATTCATTTCCCTTTCAAAGTGAATTGCAAAGAAATTTTCTCAATTTGAAAAGAAAGGAGAAATATACAAAGTCAGCCACCGCTTCTTCTCCCTTCAGTTTGCAGTTTTCGTCTCCCTCTCTTCTATTATTAAAATAAATAAATAAAATATCACAACCCGACTTAACACAAACTATTTACTCCAACTTTTTAAACTACAAATTTAATTTCTCAACTTTTAAACTATTTTAAACTTACAAATCTACTTTATTCATTTCTTCAGATTTATATCTAACAAATAAAAAAAATCAAAACTTATAGACACTTAAAACATAAAATTGAAAGACCTATTAAACAATTGAAAGGTTTAAGGGGTAACTAAACAAACTTTAAAAGTTCTAAGGGAAAGAATCTTTTGTTTAACTATTACAGTAATTAATTTTGAAAATATGTTATTTTAGAAAAACTACAAGTGTTTGACAACTCTTTAAAAGCTATTGAAATACTCTCAAATTGTATTTTAAGCAATTTTAATAAAAAGAAAGTCTACATAAAAAAATTACCCTTTTTAAAGGAACATTTTTTCTCTAATCACTCCAATGGAACTCAAACACGTACTTTAAGTTAATTCTGGTATCCAAGAATCAGTCTCATCTAACATAAACAAGAACATTCAACTTGATAAAACTTCATAACCTCATTTTTACAATTCTCAAAGTTACTAAATGAAGGACCATTCCTAAAACATACTTACATCCAACTTTCTCCATGAATAAACTTATCGTCTTTTATGTACTGATGAATATAGAGATGGAGCGATCAGAGCTTGTTTATGTACCAAAGTAGAGTGAGTTGAGAAAAGAGTGGATACACAAGGACGAAATGGCTGGCTGTTGCTTGTTCAAAACTGAAAGTTAGGGTGACCTTGTTTCTCACAGGGACTCAGCAAATTGAAGGGCCTCCAAGTCTACTTCTTGTCTCATTATACATGCCATTAGCTATTCAACGTTGAAAGTCCATATCCCTTTTTCTACGGCCACCAAGGCTTCCTCCACGTCTTCCTCACAAGCCACAAAGATCGTCTACCATACGTTGTTTACTTTATCTAGCTCATGAATCACCTAAATTTTCAAGCATAATTAATTTGCCAAATGAGAGAAAATATTATGTATATACTACAAGGAAATTGTTGGAATTCACCCTATCATAATTAGAAACAATAAAATGTTGCGACCAGAAAACAATCTAATCATAATTAGAAACATGGATGTATGTATTTGTACACCAAATCACAAAAAATAACTCCAGATTTCGATCTAGAGACAATTAAAAACTTGAACAAATTTGATAATTAAAGAAACACGGAGATGGCCATATGACCCCTTGTGCATAGACTTTTTACATTACATGCTCAATTCCTAGGATCAAAACAAACATAAATATTAGAGACTTAAGAAGCACCTACACTCAAGTTTGGCTAGTGTATCAATAAACAATATGTATGGAACACTCGGAGAACACGTGTTGAACACTAGTTAGTACAGTAGATGTGTTAGACAACAAGTATTCCAATGCAATAAAGGTTCAAGATTGGTTACACACACATATTAAACTCTTGGCTTTGAATAAGTTTTGAGTGAAGGACAAGCTTATTTTTAAGCATATAAATACATAAACTTATTGACTTTGAATATTATAATATTTAATTTCTCAATAACAACTTTATTGAATAGAATATGATTTACAAACTACGAGTTTTAGGACAAAAAATTCCAACACGGAGGCCTCGAAAGTTTACGTCTAGATACTGGGTGGTCCGATTCTGAGTGGTCTCAAAGTTTCTTGCCCACAGAAGCCGAACGGTGATGCCCCGGACTCGGTTTCTTGGTTTCGTCCGAAAACGCCGAAAGAAAGGCACAATGGCCTAGAAAGGAACGACCGAACTTAGAACGAAGTCAGAGGCCTCGAAAGTTCACGTCTAGCTACTGGGTGGTCCGATTCTGAGTGGTCTCGAAGTTTCTTTCCCACAGAAGCCGAACGGTGATGCCCCGGACTCGGTTTCTTGGTTCCGTCCAAAAACACCGAAAGAAAGGCACAATGGCCTAGAAAGGAACGACCGGACTTAGAACGGGGTGGAGGCCTCGAAAGTTCACATCTAGCTACTGGGTGGTCCGATTCTGAGTGGTCTTCAAGTTTCTTGCCCACAGAAGCCGAACGGTGATGCCCCGGACTCGGTTTCTTGGTTTGATCCGAAAACGCCGAAAGAAAGGCACAATGGCCTAGAAAGGAACGACCGGACTTAGAACGGGGTCGGAGGCCTCGAAAGTTCATGTGTTGCTACTGGGTGGTCCGATTCTGAGTGGTCTCGAAGTTTCTTGCCCATAAAAGCCGAAGGGTGATGCCCCAGACTCGGTTTCTTGGTTCGGTCCCAAAACGTTGAGAGAAAGGCACATTGGCTTAGAAAGGAACGACCAGACTTAAAACGGGGTCGGAAGCCTTGAAAGTTCACGTCTGGCTACTGGGTTGTCCGATTCTAAGTGGTCTCGAAGTTTCTTGCCCACAAAAGCCGAACGGTGATGCCCTAGACTCGGTTTCTTGGTTCCGTCCCAAAACGCCGAAAGAAAGGCACAATGGCCTAGAAAGGAACGACCGGACTTAGAACGGGGTCGGAGGCCTCGAAAGTTCATGTATTGCTACTGGGTGGTCCGATTCTGAGTGGTCTCGAAGTTTCTTGCCCACAAAAGCCGAAGGGTGATACCCCAGACTCGGTTTCTTGGTTACGTCCCAAAACGCCAAAAGAAAGGCACAATGGCCTAGAAAGGAACGACCAGACTTAAAACGGGGTCGGAGGCCTCGAAAGTTCATGTCTGGCTACTGGGTTGTCCGATTCTAAGTGGTCTCGAAGTTTCTTGCCCACAAAAGCCGAACGGTGATGCCCTAGACTCGGTTTTTGGTTCCGTCCCAAAACGCCGAAAGAAAGGCACAATGGCCTAGAAAGGAACGATCGGATTTCGAACAGGGTCAGAGGCCTCGAAAGTTCACGTCTGGCTACTGGGTGGTCCGATTCTGAGTGGTCTCGAAGTTTCTTGCCCACAAAAGCCGAACGGTGATGCCCCAGACTCGGTTTCTTGGTTCCGTCCCAAAACGCCGAAAGAAAGGCACAATGGCCTAGAAAGGAACGATCAGACTTAGAACGGGGTCGGAGGCCTCGAAAGTTCACGTCTGGCTACTGGGTGGTCCGATTCTGAGTGGTCTCGAAGTTTCTTGCCCACAAAAGCCGAACGGTGATGCCCCAGACTCGGTTTCTTGGTTCCGTCCCAAAACGCCGAAAGAAAGGCACAATGGCCTAGAAAGGAACGACGGACTTAGAACGGGGTCGGAGGCCTCGAAAGTTCACGTCTGGCTACTGGGTGGTCCGATTCTGAGTGGTCTCGAAGTTTCTTGCCCAAAAAGCCGAACGGTGATGCCCCAGACTCGGTTTCTTGGTTCCGTCCCAAAACGCCGAAAGAAAGGCACAATGGCCTAGAAAGGAACGACCGGACTTAGAACGGGGTCGGAGGCCTCGAAAGTTCACGTGTTGCTACTGGGTGGTCCGATTCTGAGTGGTCTCGAAGTTTCTTGCCCACAAAAGCCGAACGGTGATGCCCTAGACTCGGTTTCTTGGTTCCGTCCCAAAACGCCGAAAGAAAGGCACAATGGCCTAGAAAGGAACGACCGGACTTAGAACGGGGTCGGAGGCCTCGAAAGTTCACGTCTAGCTACTGGGTGGTCCGATTCTGAGTGGTCTCGAAGTTTCTTGCCCACAAAAGCCGAACGGTGATGCCTAGACTCGGTTTCTTGGTTCCGTCCCAAAACGCCGAAAGAAAGGCACAATGGCCTAGAAAGGAACGACCGGACTTAGAACGGGGTCGGAGGCCTCGAAAGTTCACGTCTGGCTACTGGGTGGTCCGATTCTTAGTGGTCTCGAAGTTTCTTGCCCACAAAAGCCGAACGGTGATGCCCCAGACTCGGTTTCTTGGTTCCGTCCCAAAACGCCGAAAGAAAGGCACAATGGCCTAGAAAGGAACGACCGGACTTAGAACGGGGTCGGAGGCCTCGAAAGTTCACGTCTGGCTACTGGGTGGTCCGATTCTGAGTGGTCTCGAAGTTTCTTGCCCACAAAAGCCGAACGGTGATGCCCAGACTCGGTTTCTTGGTTCCGTCCCAAAACGCCGAAAGAAAGGCACAATGGCCTAGAAAGGAACGACCGGACTTAGAACGGGGTCGGAGGCCTCGAAAGTTCACGTCTAGGTACTGGGTGGTCTCGAAGTTTCTTGCCCACAAAAGCCGAACGGTGATGCCCAGACTCGGTTTCTTGGTTCCGTCCCAAAACGCCGAAAGAAAGGCACAATGGCCTAGAAAGGAACGACCAGACTTAGAACGGGGTCAGAGGCCTCGAAAGTTCACGTCTAGGTACTGGGTGGTCTCGAAGTTTCTTGCCCACAAAAGCCGAACGGTGATGCCCTTGACTCGGTTTCTTGGTTCCGTCCCAAAACGCCGAAAGAAAGGCACAATGGCCTAGAAAGGAACGACCAGACTTAGAACGGGGTCGGAGGCCTCGAAAGTTACTGTCTAGCTACTGGTGGTCCGATTCTGAGTGGTCTCGAAGTTTCTTGCCTACAAAAGCCGAACGGTGATGCCTCAGACTCGATTTCTTGGTTCCGTCCCAAAACGCCGAAAGAAAGGCACAATGGCCTAGAAAGGAACGACCGGACTTAGAACGGGGTCGGAGGCCTCGAAAGTTCACGTCTAGCTACTGGTGGTCCGATTCTGAGTGGTCTCGAAGTTTCTTGCCCACAAAAGCCGAACGGTGATGCCCCAGACTCGGTTTCTTGGTTCCGTCCCAAAACGCCGAAAGAAAGGCACAATGGCCTAGAAAGGAACGACCGGACTTAGAACGGGGTCGGAGGCCTCGAAAGTTCACGTCTAGCTACTGGGTGGTCCGATTCTGAGTGGTCTCGAAGTTTCTTGCCCACAAAAGCCGAACGGTGATGCCCCTGACTCGGTTTCTTGGTTCCGTCCCAAAACGCCGAAAGAAAGGCACAATGGCCTAGAAAAGGAACGACCGGACTTAGAACGGGGTCGGAGGCCTCGAAAGTTCACGTCTGGCTACTGGGTGGTCCGATTCTGAGTGGTCTCGAAGTTTCTTGCCCACAAAAGCCGAACGGTGATGCCCAGACTCGGTTTCTTGGTTCCGTCCCAAAACGCCGAAAGAAAGGCACAATGGCCTAGAAAGGAACGACCGACTTAGAACGGGTCGGAGGCCTCGAAAGTTCACGTCTGGCTACTGGGTGGTCCGATTCTGAGTGGTCTCGAAGTTTCTTGCCCACAAAAGCCGAACGGTGATGCCCAGACTCGGTTTCTTGGTTCCGTCCCAAAACGCCGAAAGAAAGGCACAATGGCCTAGAAAGGAACGACCGGACTTAGAACGGGTCGGAGGCCTCGAAAGTTCACGTCTAGCTACTGGGTGGTCCGATTCTGAGTGGTCTCGAAGTTTCTTGCCCACAAAAGCCGAACGGTGATGCCCCAGACTCGGTTTCTTGGTTCCGTCCCAAAACGCCGAAAGAAAGGCACAATGGCCTAGAAAGAAAGACCGACTTAGAACGGGGTCGGAGGCCTCGAAAGTTCACGTCTCTACTGGGTGGTCCGATTCTGAGTGGTCTCGAAGTTTCTTGCCCACAAAACCGAACGGTGATGCCCCAGACTCGGTTTCTTGGTTCCGTCCCAAAACGCCGAAAGAAAGGCACAATGGCCTAGAAAGGAACGACCGACTTAGAACGGGGTCGGAGGCCTCGAAAGTTCACGTCTGGCTACTGGGTGGTCCGATTCTGAGTGGTCTCGAAGTTTCTTCCCACAAAAGCCGAACGGTGATGCCCAGACTCGGTTTCTTGGTTCCGTCCCAAAACGCCGAAAGAAAGGCACAATGGCCTAGAAAGGAACGACCGGACTTAGAACGGGGTCGGAGGCCTCGAAAGTTCACGTCTAGCTACTGGGTGGTCCGATTCTGATGGTCTCGAAGTTTCTTGCCCACAAAAGCCGAACGGTGATGCCCAGACTCGGTTTCTTGGTTCCGTCCCAAAACGCCGAAAGAAAGGCACAATGGCCTAGAAAGAACGACGGACTTAGAACGGGGTCGGAGGCCTCGAAAGTTCACGTCTAGCTACTGGGTGGTCCGATTCTGAGTGGTCTCGAAGTTTCTTGCCCACAAAAGCCGAACGGTGATGCCCAGACTCGGTTTCTTGGTTCCGTCCCAAAACGCCGAAAGAAAGGCACAATGGCCTAGAAAGGAAGACGACTTAGAACGGGGTCGGAGGCCTCGAAAGTTCACGTCTAGCTACTGGGTGGTCCGATTCTGAGTGGTCTCGAAGTTTCTTGCCCACAAAAGCCGAACGGTGATGCCCAGACTCGGTTTCTTGGTTCCGTCCCAAAACGCCGAAAGAAAGGCACAATGGCCTAGAAAGGAACGACCGGACTTAGAACGGGGTCGGAGGCCTCGAAAGTTCACGTCTAGCTACTGGGTGGTCCGATTCTGAGTGGTCTCGAAGTTTCTTGCCCACAAAAGCCGAACGGTGATGCCCCAGATTCGGTTTCTTGGTACCGTCCCAAAACGCCGAAAGAAAGGCACAATGGTCGGGGAAGAAACGACCGGACTTAGAACGGCGTTGGAGGCCTCGAAAGTTCACGTCTAGCTACTGGGTGGTCCGATTCTGAGTGGTCTCAAAGTTTCTTGCCCACAAAAGCCGAACGGTGATGCCCAGACTCGGTTTCTTGGTTTCGTCCTAAAATGTCGAAAGAAAGGCACAATGGCCTGGAAAGGAACGACCGGACTTAGAACGGGGCGGAGGCCTCGAAAGTTCACGTCTAGCTACTGGGTGGTCCGATTCTGAGTGGTCTCGAAGTTTCTTGCCCACAAAAGCCGAACGGTGATGCCCTAGACTCGGTTTCTTGGTTCCGTCCCAAAACGCCGAAAGAAAGGCACAATGGCCTAGAAAGGAACGACCGGACTTAGAACGGGTCGGAGGCCTCGAAAGTTCACGTCTAGCTACTGGGTGGTCCGATTCTGAGTGGTCTCGAAGTTTCTTGCCCACAAAAGCCGAACGGTGATGCCCCAGACTCGGTTTCTTGGTTCCGTCCCAAAACGCCGAAAGAAAGGCACAATGGCCTAGAAAGGAACGACCGGACTTAGAACGGGGTCGGAGGCCTCGAAAGTTCACGTCTAGCTACTGGGTGGTCCGATTCTGAGTGGTCTCGAAGTTTCTTGCCCACAAAAGCCGAACGGTGATGCCCCAGACTCGGTTTCTTGGTTCCGTCCCAAAACGCCGAAAGAAAGGCACAATGGCCTAGAAAGGAACGACCGGACTTAGAACGGGGTCGGAGGCCTCGAAAGTTCACGTCTAGCTACTGGGTGGTCCGATTCTGAGTGGTCTCGAAGTTTCTTGCCCACAAAAGCCGAACGGTGATGCCCCAGACTCGGTTTCTTGGTTCCGTCCAAAACGCAAAAAAGGCACAATGGCCTAGAAAGGAACGACCGGACTTAGAACGGGGTCGGAGGCCTCGAAAGTTCACGTCTGGCTACTGGGTGGTCCGATTCTGAGTGGTCTCGAAGTTTCTTGCCCACAAAAGCCGAACGGTGATGCCCCAGACTCGGTTTCTTGGTTCCGTCCCAAAACGCCGAAAGAAAGGCACAATGGCCTAGAAAGGAACGACCGGACTTAGAACGGGGTCGGAGGCCTCGAAAGTTCACGTCTGCTACTGGGTGGTCCGATTCTGAGTGGTCTCGAAGTTTCTTGCCCACAAAAGCCGAACGGTGATGCCCCAGACTCGGTTTCTTGGTTCCGTCCCAAAACGCCGAAAGAAAGGCACAATGGCCTAGAAAGGAACGACCGGACTTAGAACGGGGTCGGAGGCCTCGAAAGTTCACGTCTGGCTACTGGGTGGTCCGATTCTGAGTGGTCTCGAAGTTTCTTGCCCACAAAAGCCGAACGGTGATGCCCCAGACTCGGTTTCTTGGTTCCGTCCCAAAACGCCGAAAGAAAGGCACAATGGCCTAGAAAGGAACGACCGGACTTAGAACGCGGTCGGAGGCCTCGAAAGTTCACGTCTGGCTACTGGGTGGTCCGATTCTGAGTGGTCTCGAAGTTTCTTGCCCACAAAAGCCGAACGGTGATGCCCCACTCGGTTTCTTGGTTCCGTCCCAAAACGCCGAAAGAAAGGCACAATGGCCTAGAAAGGAACGACCGGACTTAGAACGGGGTCGAGGCCTCGAAAGTTCACGTCTGGCTACTGGGTGGTCCGATTCTGAGTGGTCTCGAAGTTTCTTGCCCACAAAAGCCGAACGGTGATGCCCAGACTCGGTTTCTTGGTTCCGTCCCAAAACGCCGAAAGAAAGGCACAATGGCCTAGAAAGGAACGACCACTTAGAACGGGGTCGGAGGCCTCGAAAGTTCACGTCTGGCTACTGGGTGGTCCGATTCTGAGTGGTCTCGAAGTTTCTTGCCCACAAAAGCCGAACGGTGATGCCCCAGACTCGGTTTCTTGGTTCCGTCCCAAAACGCCGAAAGAAAGGCACAATGGCCTAGAAAGGAACGACCGACTTAGAACGGGGTCGGCGGCCTCGAAAGTTCACGTCTGGCTACTGGGTGGTCCGATTCTGAGTGGTCTCGAAGTTTCTTGCCCACAAAAGCCGAACGGTGATGCCCCAGACTCGGTTTCTTGGTTCCGTCCCAAAACGCCGAAAGAAAGGCACAATGGCCTAGAAAGGAACGACCGGACTTAGAACGGGGTCGGCGGCCTCGAAAGTTCACGTCTAGCTACTGGGTGGTCCGATTCTGAGTGGTCTCGAAGTTTCTTGCCCACAAAAGCCGAACGGTGATGCCCCAGACTCGGTTTCTTGGTTCCGTCCCAAAACGCCGAAAAAAGGCACAATGGCCTAGAAAGGAACGACCGGACTTAGAACGGCCTCGAAAGTTCACATCTAACTACTGGGTGGTCCGATTCTGAGTGATCTCGAAGTTTCTTGCCCACAAAAGCCGAACGGTGATGCCCCAGACTCGGTTTCTTGGTTCCGTCCCAAAACGCCGAAAGAAAGGCACAATGGCCTAGAAAGGAACGACCGGACTTAGAACGGGGTCGGCGGCCTCGAAAGTTCACGTCTAGCTACTGGGTGGTCCGATTCTGAGTGGTCTCGAAGTTTTTTGCCCACAAAAGCCGAACGGTGATGCCCCAGACTCGGTTTCTTGGTTCCGTCCCAAAACGCCGAAAGAAAGGCACAATGGCCTAGAAAGGAACGACCGGACTTAGAACGGGGTCGGAGGCCTCGAAAGTTCACGTCTAGCTACTGGGTGGTCCGATTCTGAGTGGTCTCGAAGTTTCTTGCCCACAAAAGCCGAACGGTGATGCCCCAGACTCGGTTTCTTGGTTCCGTCCCAAAACGCCGAAAGAAAGGCACAGGCCTAGAAAGGAACGACCGGACTTAGAACGGGGTCGGCGGCCTCGAAAGTTCACGTCTAGCTACTGGGTGGTCCGATTCTGAGTGGTCTCGAAGTTTCTTGCCCAAAAAGCCGAACGGTGATGCCCCAGACTCGGTTTCTTGGTTCCGTCCCAAAACGCCGAAAGAAAGGCACAATGGCCTAGAAAGGAACGACCGGACTTAGAACGGGGTCGGAGGCCTCGAAAGTTCACGTCTAGCTACTGGGTGGTCCGATTCTGAGTGGTCTCGAAGTTTCTTGCCCAAAAAGCCGAACGGTGATGCCCCAGACTCGGTTTCTTGGTTCCGTCCCAAAACGCCGAAAGAAAGGCACAATGGCCTAGAAAGAACGACCGGACTTAGAACGGGTCGGAGGCCTCGAAAGTTCACGTCTAGCTACTGGGTGGTCCGATTCTGAGTGGTCTCGAAGTTTCTTGCCCACAAAAGCCGAACGGTGATGCCCAGACTCGGTTTCTTGGTTCCGTCCCAAAACGCCGAAAGAAAGGCACAATGGCCTAGAAAGGAACGACCGGACTTAGAACGGGGTCGGAGGCCTCGAAAGTTCACGTCTAGCTACTGGGTGGTCGAATTCTGAGTGGTCTCGAAGTTTCTTGCCCACAAAAGCCGAACGGTGATGCCTAGACTCGGTTTCTTGGTTCCGTCCCAAAACGCCGAAAGAAAGGCACAATGGCCTAGAAAGGAACGACCGGACTTAGAACGGTCGGAGGTCGAAAGTTCACGTCTAGCTACTGGGTGGTCCGATTCTGAGTGGTCTCGAAGTTTCTTGCCCACAAAAGCCGAACGGTGATGCCCCAGACTCGGTTTCTTGGTTCCGTCCCAAAACGCCGAAAGAAAGGCACAATGGCCTAGAAAGGAACGACCGACTTAGAACGGGGTCGGCGGCCTCGAAAGTTCACGTCTAGCTACTGGGTGGTCCGATTCTGAGTGGTCTCGAAGTTCTTGCCCACAAAAGCCGAACGGTGATGCCCCAGACTCGGTTTCTTGGTTCCGTCCCAAAACGCCGAAAGAAAGGCACAATGGCCTAGAAAGGAACGACCGGACTTAGAACGGGGTCGGCGGCCTCGAAAGTTCACGTCTAGCTACTGGGTGGTCCGATTCTGAGTGGTCTCGAAGTTTCTTGCCCACAAAAGCCGAACGGTGATGCCCCAGACTCGGTTTCTTGGTTCCGTCCCAAAACGCCGAAAGAAAGGCACTGTGGCCTAGAAAGGAACGACCGACTTAGAACGGGGTCGGCGGCCTCGAAAGTTCACGTCTAGCTACTGGGTGGTCCGATTCTGAGTGGTCTCGAAGTTTCTTGCCCACAAAAGCCGAACGGTGATGCCCCAGACTCGGTTTCTTGGTTCCGTCCCAAAACGCCGAAAGAAAGGCACAGTGGCCTAGAAAGGAACGACCGGACTTAGAACGGGGTCGGCGGCCTCGAAAGTTCACGTCTAGCTACTGGGTGGTCCGATTCTGAGTGGTCTCGAAGTTTCTTGCCCACAAAAGCCGAACGGTGATGCCCCAGACTCGGTTTCTTGGTTCCGTCCCAAAACGCGAAAGAAAGGCACAATGGCCTAGAAAGGAACGACCGACTTAGAACGGGGTCGGAGGCCTCGAAAGTTCACGTCTAGCTACTGGGTGGTCCGATTCTGAGTGGTCTCGAAGTTTCTTGCCCACAAAAGCCGAACGGTGATGCCCCAGACTCGGTTTCTTGGTTCCGTCCCAAAACGCCGAAAGAAAGGCACAATGGCCTAGAAAGGAACGACCAGACTTAGAACGGGGTCGGAGGCCTCGAAAGTTCACGTCTGGCTACTGGGGGTCCGATTCTGAGCGGTCTCGAAGTTTCTTAGCCACAAAAGCCGGTCGGTGATGCCCCAGACTCGGTTTCTTGGTTTCGTCCCAAAACGCCGAAAGAAAGGCACAATGGCCTAGAAAGGAACGACCGGACTTGGAACGCGGTCGGAGGCCTCGAAATTCACTTGGCTACTGGGGTCCGATTCTGAGTGGTCTCGAAGTTTCTTGCCACAAAAGCCGAACGATGATGCCCAGACTCGGTTTCTTGGTTCCGTCCCAAAACGCCGAAAGAAAGGCACAATGGCCTAGAAAGGAACGACCGACTTAGAACGGGGTCGGAGGCCTCGAAAGTTCACGTCTAGGCTACTGGTGGTCGATTCTGAGCGGTCTCGAAGTTTCTTGCCCACAAAAGCCGAACGGTGATGCCCAGACTCGGTTTCTTGGTTCCGTCCCAAAACGCCGAAAAAAGGCACAATGGCCTAGAAAGGAACGACCGACTTAGAACGGGGTCGGAGGTCTCGAAAGTTCACGACTGGCTACTGGGTGGTCCGATTCTGAGTGGTCTCAAAGTTTCTTGCCCACAAAAGCCGAACGGTGATGCCCCAGACTCGGTTTCTTGGTTCCGTCCCAAAACGCCGAAAGAAAGGCACAATGGCCTAGAAAGGAACGACCGGACTTAGAACGGGGTCGGAGGCCTCGAAAGTTCACGTCTGGCTACTGGGTGGTCCAATTCTGAGTGGTCTCGAAGTTTCTTGCCCACAAAAGCCGAACGGTGATGCCCCAGACTCGGTTTCTTGGTTCCGTCCCAAAACGCCGAAAGAAAGGCACAATGGCCTAGAAAGGAACGACCGGACTTAGAACGGGGTCGGAGGCCTCGAAAGTTCACGTCTGGCTACTGGGGGGTCCGATTCTGAGCGGTCTCGAAGTTTCTTGCCCACAAAAGCCGAACGGTGATGCCCAGACTCGGTTTCTTGGTTTCGTCCCAAAACGCCGAACGAAAGGCACAATGGCCTAGTAAGGAACGACTGGACTTAGAACGGGGTCGGAGGCCTTGAAACTTCACTTTTGGCTACTGGCGGGTCCGATTCTCAGCGGTCTCGAAGTTTCTTGCCCACAAAAGCCGACCAATGATGCCCCAGACTCGGTTTCTTGGTTCCGTCCCAAAACGCCGAAAGAAAAGCACAATGGCTTAGAAAGGAACGACCGGATTTAGAACGCGATCGGAGGCATCGAAAGTTCACGTCTGGCTACTGCGTGGTCCGATTCTGAGCGGTCTCGAAGTTTATTGCCCACAAAAGCCGAACGGTGATGCCCTAGACTCGGTTTCTTGGATCCGTCCCAAAATGCCGAAAGAAAGGCACAATGGCCTAGAAAGGAACGACCGGACTTAGAACGGGGTCGTAGGAATCGAAAGTTTAGGTCTAGCTACTCGATGGTCCGATTCTGCGCGGTCTCGAAGTTTCTTGCCCCCAAATGCCGAACGGTGATGCCCTAAACTCAGTTTCTTTGTTCTGTCCCAAAACGCCGAAAGAAAGGCACAATGGGCTAGAAAGGAACGACCGGACTTAGAATGGGGTCGGAGGCCTTGAAAATTCACGTCTGGCTACTGGGTGGTCCGATTCTGAGCGGTCTCGAAGTTTCTTGCCCACAAATACCGAACGGTGATGCCCCAGACTCGGTTTCTATGTTCCGTCCCAAAACGCCAAAAGAAAGGCACAATGGCCTAGAAAGGAACGACCGGACTTAGAACGAGGTCGGAGGCCTCGAAAGTTCACATCTGGCTACTGGGGGGTCCGATTCTAAGTGGTCTCGAAGTTTCTTGCCCACAAAAGCCGAACGCTGATGCCCCAGACTCGGTTTCTTGGTTTCGTCCAAAACGCCGAAAGAAAGGCATAGTGGCCTAGAAAGCAACGACCGGACTTAGAACGGCGGCCTCGAAACTTCACGTCTGGCTACTGGGTGGTCCGATTCTGAGTGGTCTCGAAGTTTCTTGCGCACAAAAGCCGAACGGTGATGCCCCAGACTCGGTTTCTTGGTTCGTCAAAAAACGCCGAAAGAAAGTCACAATGGGCTAGAAACGAACGACCGGATTTAGAACGGGGTCGGATGCATCGAAAGTTCACGTCTGGCTACTGGGTGGTCCGATTCTGAGGGGCCTCGAAGTTTCTTGCCCACAAAGGCCGAACGGTGATGCCCCAGACTCGGTTTCTTGGTTCCGTCTCAAAACGCCGAAAGAAAGGCACAATGGCCTAGAAAGGAACGACCAGACTTAGAATGGGGTCGGAGGCCTCGAAAATTCACGTCTGGCTACTGGGTGGTCCGGTTCTAAGCGGTCTCGAAGTTTCTTGCCCACAAATACCGAACGGTGATGCCCCAAACTCGGTTTCTTGGTTCTGTCCCAAAACGCCGAAAGAAAGGCACAATGGCCTAGAAAGGAACGACCGGACTTAGAACGGGGTCGGAGGCCTCGAAAGTTCACGTCTGGCTACTGGGTGGTCTGATTCTGAGTGGTCTCAAAGTTTCTTGCCCACAAAAGTCTATCGGTAATGCCCTAGACTCGATTTATTGGTTTCGTCCCAAAACGCCGAAAGAAAGGCACAGTGGCCTAGAAAGGAACGACGGGACTTAGAACGAGGTCGGCGGCCTCGAAAGTTCACTTCTGGCTACTGGGTGGTTCGATTCTGAGCGGTCTCGAAGTTTCTAGCCCACAAAAGCCGAACGGTGATGCCCTAGACTCGGTTTCTTGGTTCCGTCCTAAAACGCCGAAAGAAAGACACAATGGCCTAGAAAGGAACGTCGGACTTAGAACGGGGTCGGAGGCCTCAAAAGTTCACGTCTAGCTACTGGGTGGTCCGATTCTGAGCGGTCTCGAAGCTTCTTGCCCACAAAAGCCGAACGGTGATGCCCCATACTCGGTTTCTTGGTTTTGTCCCAAAACGGCGAAAGAAAGGCACAGTGGCCTAGAAAGGAACGACGGGACTTAGAACGGCAGCCTCGAAACTTCACGTCTGGCTACTGGGTGGTCCGATTCTGAGTGGTCTCGAAGTTTCTTGCCCACAAAAGCTGAACGGTGATGCCCCAGACTCGGTTTCTTTGTTCCGTCCCAAAACGCCGAAAGAAAGGCACAGTGGCCTAGAAAGAAGGACAAGACTTAAAACCGCGGCCTCGAAAGTTCACGTCTAGCTACTGGGTGGTCCGATTCTCAGTGGTCTCGAAGTTTCTTGCCCACAAAAGCCGAACGGTGATGCTCCAGACTCGATTTCTTGGTTACGTCCCAAAACGCCGAAAGAAAGGCACAATGCCTAGAAAGGAACGACCTGTTGGAATTTTTTGTTCTAAAACTCGTAGTTTTTAAATCATATTCTGTTCAATAAAGTTGTTATTGAAAAATTAAATATTATAATCTTAAATCCAATAGATCAAGGTCCAAGGCTATTTTTGCATAAACTTGAACTTTATGTGTAAACATAAACGTGGATCAAGTTCGAGTATATAGCCTAAATAGTCTATAGTATATGAAATAAAGGTTGGGCGCCTTATTTAGAGAAACTATGGATGCGGGCCACTTTGTAGTTTAAACGAAGTGATCCTAATCGTTCATGTAGAGACATGAAAGTGCGGGCATCCTATGTAAAATGTTTACATAAGACTGAACCATGAATTAGTCTTTTTTACGTTATAACACTGTTTACTGTTTAAAACTGACTATCTCAATTATTGATGACCTAGGTAACTTAGTCTTAATCCTGAGTTAACTATGAACTCCTGTTCACACGAGATTATACTTAGATCTGCATAGGTGATGGCAGCTCATCAGCGTTGGCCCAATAGCCTCCCAATTCAGGGGTAAGATCAGGTGGATAGCTCGGAACATAGGGTATAAGATGGAATTCACTCCTACCCGCTTTAGGGTTAGTAGATAGGTTGTTCTCTTAAGCACTGAATCCAAGTCTTGAACAAGGGGCCCCACCCTCTCATTGTCCCGAGAGGGATTAAGTTTATAGGTTGAACCTTAAACTAGTTGTTCAATAGTGGATTAGTGGGACTTAAGGAGCAAGATGTAATCTTGGGGGTAAAACGGTATTTTGACCCAGCCAAGGTTACAAGCAACCTGTGAAGGATTAACTAACTGATTATTGTTTTATCAAATGGACACAAATATATCTATAGTGCCGAATGCAACTACGGGACTTTAGTGGAATGACCCGTTAGTTAACGAATGTTGATTAACTCGGTTTAAAAGAGTTTAGCTAGTTAATCTTGAATCTTTGGAGCCCATGATCTTTAGGTCCATTAGGTTCCTCTGCTAGCTCATATGGATTAAACTTAGAACAGTGTGATGAAATAAGTCGAATTGTTCGAATTGGGAGAAGAAAGGGAATCCGACAAATATAGTGATAGTCGTCGGTCTTCTAATTAGAAATAGAGCTTTATGTTTTACATACTATAAGTATGAATGCGGATTCATACTAAGAAACTCGAAATTGAAGGAATTGGTCAAAAAATAGTAAAAAGTCAAAATGTTGACTTTTGACTTTGAAAAGTCAAACTTTGACCGGCCTTACATTCAAATGTGATTTGAATTTTGGAAAAATGAATGCGGATTCATGCTCGGGAGGTTGGAATTAGTCAAGACGGACAAAATGATAAAAAGTCAAAATATTGACTTTTGACTAAGAAAAGTCAAAGTTTGACTTTTTGACTAGAAATATCTAATGACCATTTTACCCTTGGACTAAGTTAGTGGGAAAATCCAACATTTTGTTGGATAATCCCACTAACTCTTAGTGGGATATGTGGCTATATGAGATATAGACACCTAGCCCACTAAGTTCCACTAATTGTTAGTGGAACATTAGGTGTTGAGATTTGGCAAATGAATTGCATGCATTTTTGCATGTAATTAGGTTATAAATAGAGGTGTTTTCAAATGTTGAAAAAACTTTTGCCTCTTTGATCATTTTCATCATCTCAACAAAAGAAAAAAGAAACCTTCCAATACCATTCTATCTCCATTACTTTCTACACCAAAATTGGGTCCCACAACCCGGTTCTTTGTCTAAAGGATAGCAGTTGAGTACTAGTGATGGTCTCAGTCAGAATTGGTAAGAAGATATCAAACCTTTTGAAAGCTTCAAAGGTAATATTTCTTAAAACCCTAATTTGATTAGTTTATGGTTACATATTAATTGTGGCAATTAGGGTAGAAATTCGATTCTTTTTCCGATGTGCATGACTTAGTTCTATCACGACCGGACTTAGAACGGGGTCGGCAGCCTCGAAAGTTCACGTCTAGCTACTGGATGGTCCGATTCTGAGTGGTCTCGAAGTTTCTTGCCCACAAAAGCCGAACGGTGATGCCCCAAACTCGGTTTCTTGGTTCCGTCCCAAAACGTCGAAAAAAGGCACAATGGCCTAGAAAGGAACGACCGGACTTAGAACAGGGTCGGAGGCCTCGAAAGTTCACGTCTGGCTACTAGGTGGTCCGACTCTGAGCATTCTCAAAGTTTCTTGCCCACAAAAGCCGAACGCTGATGCCCCAGACTCGGTTTCTTGGTTGCATCCCAAAACAGCCGAAAGAAAGGCACAGTGGCCTAGAAAGGAACGACGAGAGTTAGAACGGGGTCGGCGGCCTCGAAAGTTCACGTCTAGCTATTGGGTGGTCCGATTCTGAGTGGTCTCGAAGTTTCTTACCCACAAAAGCCAAACGGTGATGCCCCAGACAAGGTTTCTTGGTTGCGTCCCAGAACGCCGAAAGAAAGGCACAATGGCCTGGAAATGAACGACCGGACTTAAAACGGGGTCAGAGGCCTCGAAAGTTGTCGTCTGGCTACATGGTGGTCTGATTCTGAGTGGTCTCGAAGTTTCTTGCCCACAAAAGCCGAACGGTGATGCCCCAGACTCGGTTTCTTGGTTCCGTCCCAAAACGCCGAAAGAAAGGCACAATGGTTTAGAAAGGAACGACCGGATATAGAACAGGGTCGGAGGCCTCGAAAGTTCACGTCTGGCTACTGGGTGGTCCAATTCTGAGTGGTCTCGAAGTTTCTTGTCAACAAAAGCCGAACGGTGATGCCCCAGACTCGGTTTCTTGGTTCCGTCCCAAAACGTCGAAAGAAAGGCACAATGGCCTGGAAAGGAACGACCGAACTTAGGATGGGGTCGGAGGACTCGAAAGTTCACATCTGGCTACTGGGTGGTCTGATCTTAGTGGTCTCGAAGTTTCTTGCCCAGAAAAGCCTAACGGTAATGCCCCAGACTCGGTTTCTTGGTTCCGTCCCAAAACGCCGAAAGAAAGGCACAATGGCCTAGAAAGGAACGACCGGACTTAGAACGGGGTCGAAGGCCTCGAAAGTTCACGTCTGGCTACTGGGTGGTTCGATTCTGAGTGGTCTCGAAGTTTCTTGCCCACAAAAGCCGAACGGTGATGCCCCAGACTCGGTTTCTTGGTCCCGTCCCAAAAACGTCGAAAGAAAGGCACAATGGCCTAGAAAGGAACGACCGGACTTAGGATGGGGTCGGAGGCCTCGAAAGTTCACGTCTGGCTACTGGGTGGTCTGATTCTTAGTGGTCTCGAAGTTTCTTGCCCACAAAAGCCTAACGGTGATGCCTTAGAGTTGGTTTCTTGGTTCCGTCCCAAAATGCCGAAAGAAAGGCATAATGGCCTAGAAAGGAACGACCGGACTTAGAACGGGGTCGGAGGCCTCAAAAGTTCACGTCAGGCTTCTGGGTGGTCTGATTTTGAGCGGTCTCGAAGTTTCTTGCCTAGAAAAGCCGAACGGTGATGCCCCAAACTCGGTTTCTTGGTTCCGTCCCAAAATGTCAAAAGAAAGGCACAATGGCGTAGAAAGGAACGACCGGACTTAGAACGGGGTCGGAGGCCTCGAAAGTTCACGTCTGGCTACTGGGTGGTCCGATTCTGAGTCGTGTCGAAGTTTCCTGCCCACAAAGGCCGAACGATGATGCCCCAGACTCGGTTTCTTGGTTCCATCCCAAAACGCCGAAAGAAAGGCACAATGGCCTAGAAAGGAACGACCGGACTTAGAACAGGGTCGGAGGCCTCGAAAGTTCACGTCTGGCTACTGGGTGGTCCGATTCTGAGTGGTCTCGAAGTTTCTTGCCCACAAAAGCCGAACGGTGATGCCCCAAATTCTGTTTCTTGGTTCCGTCCCAAAATGCCGAAAGAAAGGCACAATGGCCTAGAAAGGAACGATCGGACTTAGAACGGGGTCGAAGGCCTCGAAAGTTCACGTCTGGCTACTGGGTGGTCCGATTCTGAGTGGTCTCAAAGTTTCTTGCCCACAAAAGCCGAACGGTGATGCCCCAGACTCGGTTTCTTGGTTCCATCCCAAAACGTCGAAAGAAAGGCACAATAGCCTAGAAAGAAACGACCGGACTTAGAACACGGTCGGAGGCCTCGAAAGTTCACGTCTGGCTACTAGGTCGTCTGATTCTGAGTGGTCTCGAAGTTTCTTGCCCACAAAAGCCGAACGGTGATGCCCTACACTCGGTTTCTTTGTTCGGTCCCAAAACGCCGAAAGAAAGGCACAATGGCCTAGAAAGGAACGACCGGACTCAGAACGGGGTTGGAGGCCTCGAAAGTTCACGTCTGGCTACTGGGTGGTCCGATTTGAGTGGTCTCGAAGTTTCTTGCCCACAAAAGCCGAACGGTGATGTCCCAGACTCTGTTTCTTAGTTCCGTCCCAAAACGCCGAAAGAAAGGCACAATTACTTGGAAAGGAACGACCGGACTTAGAACGGGGTCGAAGGCCTCGTAAGTTCACGTCTAGCTACTGGGTGGTTCGATTCTGAGTGGTCTCGAAGTTTCTTGCCCACAAAAGCCGAACGGTGATGCCCTAGACTCGGTTTCTTGGTTCCGTCCCAAAACACCGAAAGAAAAGCACAGTGGCCTAGAAAGGAACGACCGGACTTAGAACGGGGTCGGCGGACAAGAAAGTTCACGTCTAGCTACTGGGTGGTCCGATTCTGAGTGGTCTCGAAGTTTCTTGCCCACAAAAGCCGAACGGTGATGCCCAGACTCGGTTTCTTGGTTCCGTCCCAAAACACCGAAAGAAAGGCAAAGTGACCTAGAAAGGAACGACCGGACTTAGAACGGGGTCGGCGGCCTCAAAAGTTTACGTCTAGCTACTGGGTGGTCTGATTCTGAGTGGTCTCGAAGTTTCTTGCCCACAGAAGCCGAACGGTGATGCCCCAGACTCGGTTTCTTGGTTCCGTCCCAAAACACCGAAAGAAAGGCACAGTGGCCAAGAACGATACGGTCGGACTTAGAACGGGGTCGGAGGCCTCAAAAGTTAACGTCTAGCTACTGGGTGGTCCGATTCTGAGCGGTCTCGAAGTTTCTTGCCCACAAAAGCCGAACGGTGATGCCCTAGACTCGGTTTCTTGGTTCCGTCCTAAAACGTCGAAAGAAAGGCACAATGGCCTAGAAAAGAACGGCTGGACTGAGAACGGGGTCGGAGGCCTCGAAAGTTGATGTCTAGCTACTGGGTGGTCCGATTCTGAGCGGTCACGAAGTTTCTTGCCCATAAAAGCCGAACGATGATGCCCCAGACTCGGTTTCTTGGTTCCGTCCGAAAACGCCGAAAGAAAGGCAAAGTGTCCTAGAAAGGAATTGTCGGACTTAGAACGGGGTCGGAGGCCTCGAAAGTTCACGTCTAGCTACTGGGCGGTTCGATTCTGAGTGATCTCGAAGTTTGTTGCCCACAAAAGCCGAACGGTGATGCCCCAGACTCGGTTTCTTGGTTCCGTCGCAAAACGCCGAAAGAAAGGCACAGTGGCCTAGAAAGGAACGGCCGGACTTAGAACAGGGTCGGAGGCCTCGAAAGTTCACGTCTAGCTACTGGGTGGTATGATTCTGAGTGGTCTCGAAGTTTCTTGCCCAGAAAAGTCGAACGGTGATGCCCAAGACTGATAGAACTATGTCATGCACAGCGGAAAAAGAATCGAATTTCTACCCTAATTGCCACAATTAACATGTAACCATAAACTAATCAAATTAGGGTTTTAGGAAATATTACCTTTGAAGCTTTCAAAAAGCTTGATATCTTTTTACCAATTCAAACCGAGACCACCACTAGTATTCAACTGCTATCCTCTAAATAAAGAACCGGGTTGTGAGACTCAATTTTGGTGTAAAAAGTAATGGAGATAAAAGGGGGTTAGAAGGTTTCTTTTTTTCCTTTGAGTGAGATGATGAAAATGATAAAAGAGGCAAAAGTCCTTCTACATTTGAAAACACCTCTATTTATAACCTAATTACATGAAAAAATGCATGCAATTCATTTGCCAAATCTCAACACCTAATGTTCCACTAACAATTAGTGGAACTTAGTGGGCTAGGTGTCTATATCTCATATAGCCACATATCCCACTAAGAGTTAGTGGGATTATCCAACAAAATGTTGGATTTTCCCACTAACTTAGTCCAAGGGTAAAATGGTCATTAGATATTTCTAGTCAAAAGTCAAACTTTGACTTTTCTTAGTCAAAAGTCAATATTTTGACTTTTTACCATTTTGTCCATCTTGACTAATTCCAACCTCCCGAGCATGAATCCGCATTCATTTTTTCAAAATTCAAATCACATTTGAATATAAGGCCGGTCAAAGTTTGACTTTTAAAGTCAAAAGTCAACATTTTGAGTTTTTACTATTTTTGACCAATTCCATCAATTCCGAGCTTCTTAGTATGAATCCGCATTCATACTTATAGTACGTAAAACATAAAGCTCTATTTCTAATTAGAAGACCGACGACTAGATCACTATATTTGTCGGTTTCCCTTTCTTCTCCCAATTCGAAAAATTCGACTTATTTCATCACACTGTTCTAAGTTTAATCCATATGAGCTAGCAGAGGAACCTAATGGACCTATAGATCATGGGCTCCAACGATTCAAGATTAACTAGCTAAACTCTTTTAAACCATGGCTTAGAAAGGAACGGTCGGATTTAGAACGGGGTCGGAGGCCTCGAAAGTTCACATCTAGCTACTGGGTGGTCCGATTCTGAGTGGCCTCGAAGTTTCTAGCCCACAAAAGCCGAACGGTGATGACCAAGACTCGGTTTCTTGGTTCCGTCCCAAAACGCCGAAAGAGAGGCACAATGGCATAGAAAGGAACGATCGGACTTAGAGTGGGGTCGAAGGCCTCGAAAGTTCACATCTAGCTACTGGGTGGTCTGATTCTGAGTGGTCTCGAAGTTTCTTGCCAACAAAAGCCGAACGGTGATGCCCAGACTCGGTGTCTTGGTTCCGTCCCAAAACGCTGAAAGAAAGGCACAATGGCCTAGAAAGGAACAGCCGAACTTAGAAGGGGGTCGGAGGCCCCGAAAGTTAACGTCTAGCTACTGGGTGGTCCGATTCTGAGTGGTCTCAAAGTTTCATACCCACAAAAGCCGAACAGTGATGCCCAAGACTCGGTTTCTTGGTTCCGTCCCAAAACACCGAAAGAGAGGCACAATGGCCTAGAAAGGACTGACCCGACTTAAAACGGGGTCAGAGGCCTCGAAAGTTCACGTCTAGCTACTGGGTGGTCCGATTCTTAGTGGTCTCGAAGTTTCTTACCCACAAAAGCCGAACGGTGATGCCCAGACTCGGTTTCTTGGTTCCATCCCGAAATGCTGCAAGAAAGGCATAATGGCCTCGAAAGCAACGTCCAGACTTAGAATGGGGTCGGAGGCCTCGAAAGTTCACGTCTAGCTACTGGGTGGTTCGATTCTAAGTTGTCTCGAAGTTTCTTGCCCACAAAAGCCGAACGGTGATGCACAAGACTCGGTTTCTTGGTTCCATCCTAAAACGCCGAAAGAGAGACACAATGGCATTCAAAGGAATGACCGAACTTAGAATAGAGTCGGAGGCCTCAAAATTTTACGTCTAGCTACTCGGTGGTCCGATTCTGAGTGGACTCGAAGTTTCTTGCCCACAAAAGTCGAAAGGTGATGCCCAAACTCGGTTTCTTGGTTCCGTCTCAAAACGCCGAAAGCAAGGAAAAATGGCCTCGGAAAGAACGACTAGACTTAGAATGGGGTCGAAGGCCTCGAAAGTTCACATCTAGCTACTAGGTGGTCCGATTCTGAGTGGCCTCGAAGTTTCTTGCCCACAAAAGCCGAACGGTGATGCCCCAGACTCGGTTTCTTGGTTCCGTCCCAAAACGCCGAAGGGAGGCAAAATGGCGTCGAAAGGAACGACCGGGTTTATAACGAGGTCGGAGGCCTCGAAAGTTTACGTCTAGCTACTCGGTGGTCCGATTATGAGTGGTTTCGATTTTTCTTGCCCACAAAAGTCGAAAGGTGATGCCCAGACTCGGTTTCTTGGTTTCATCCCAAAACGCCGAAAAAAAGGCATAATGGCCTCGAAAGGAACGACCAGACTTAGAACGGGGTCGGAGGCCTTGAAAGTTCACGTCTAGCTACTGGGTGGTTCGATTCTGAGTGGTCTCGAAGTTTCTTGCCCACAAAAATCAAGTGGTGATGCCCCAGACTCGGTTTCTTGGTTCCAGCCAAAAAGGCCGAAGAGAGGCACAATGGCCTAGAAAGGAACGACCGGCATTAGAACGGGGTTGGTAGCCTCGAAAGTTCACGTCTAGCTACTAGGTGGTCCGATTCTGAGTGGTCTCGAAGTTTCTTACCCACAAAAGTCGAACGGTAATGCCCCAGTCTCGGTTTCTCGGTTACGTCCCAAAATGCCGAAAGAAGGCACATAGGCCTAGAAAGGAACGACCGGACTCAGAAGGGGGTCAGAGACCCCGAAAGTTCACGTCTAGCTACTGGGTGGTCCGATTCTGAGTGGTCTCGAAGTTTCTTGCCTACAAACGCCGAACGGTGATGCCCAGACTCAGTTTCTTGGTTTCGTCCCAAAACGCCGAAAGAAAGGCACAATGGCCTAGAAAGGAATGGCCGGACTTAGAAAGGGGTCGGAGGCCCCGAAAGTTCACTTATAGCTACTGGGTGGTCCGATTCTGAGTGGTCTCGAAGTTTCTTGCCCACAAAAGACGAACGGTGATGCCCAAGACTCGGTTTCTTGGTTCCGTCCCAAAATGCCGGAAGAAAGGCACAATGCCCTAGAAAGGAACGACTGGACTTAGAACGGGGTCGCAGGCCCCGAAAATTCATGTCTAGCTACTGGATGGTCCGATTCTGAGAGGTCTTGAAGTTTCTTGCCCACAAAAGCCGAACGGTGATGCCCGAGACTCGGTTTGTTGTTTCTGTCCCAAAACGCCGAAAGAAAAGCACAATGGCTTAGAAAGGAACGACCGGACTTAGAATAGGGTCGGAGGCCTCGAAAGTTCACGTCTAGCTACTGGGTGGTTTGATTCTGAGTGATCTCGAAGTTTCTTGCCCACAAAAGCCGAACGGTGATGCCTAGACTCGGTTTCTTTGTTTCGTGCCAAAACGCCGAAAGAGAGGCACAATGGCCTAGGAAGGAACGACTGAACTTACAACGAGGTCGGAGGCTCCAAAAGTTCACGTCTAGCTACTCGGTGGTCCGATTCTGAGTGGTCTGAAAATTCTTGCCCACAAAAGCTGAACGGTTATGCCCAGACTCGGTTTCTTGGTTCCGTCCCAAAACGCCAAAAGAAAGGTACAATGTCCTAGAAAGGAACGACCGAACTTAGAACGGGGTCGGAGGCCTCGAAAGTTCACGTCTAGCAAACTGGACGATCCGATTCTAAGTGGTCTTGAAGTTTCTTGCCCACAAAAGCCGAACGGTGATGCCCTAGACTTGGTTTCTTGGTTCCGTCAAAAAATGCCGAAAGAGAGGCACAATGGCGTAGAAAGTAGCGACCGGACTTAGAACGGGGTCGGAGGCCTCGAAAGTTCTCGTCTAACTACTTGGTGGTTCGATTCTGAGTGGTCTCAAAGTTTCTTACCCACAAAAGCCGAACGGTGATGGCCCAGACTCGGTTTCTTGGTTCCGTCCCAAAACGTCGAAATAAAGGCACAATGACCTAGAAAGGAACGACCAGAATTAGAACGGGGTCGGAGGCCTCGAATGTTCACGTCTAGCTACTGGGTGGTTCGATTCTAAGTGGTCTCAAAGTTTCTTGCCCACAAAAGCCGAATGATGATGCCCCAAATTCGGTTTCTTGGTTCCGTCCAAAAACGCCGAAAGAGTGGCACAATGGCCTAGAAAGGAACGACCAAACTTAGAACGGGTTTGGAGGGCTCGAAAGTTCATGTCTAGCTACTCGGTGGCTCGATTCTGATTGGTCTCGATGTTTTTTGCCCATAAAAGCCGGACGGTGATGTTCCAGACTCGGTTCTTGGTTCCGTCCCAAAACGTCGAAAGAGAGGCACAATGGTTTAGAAAGGAACGACCAAACATAGAACGGAGTCGAAGTTCTCGAAAGTTCATGTCTAGCTACTGGGTGGTCCGATTCTGAGTGGTCTCGAAGTTTCTTACCCTCAAAAGCCAAACGGTGATGCCCAGACTCGGTTTCTTGGTTCCTTGCCAAAACGGCGAAAGAGAGGCACAATGGCCTAGAAAGGAACGACCGGACTTAGAATGGGGTCGGAGTGCTCGAAAGTTCACGTCTAGCTACTGGGTGGTTCGATTCTGAGTGGTGTCGAAGTTTCTTTACCACAAAAGCTTAACGGTGATGCCCAAGACTCGGTTTCTTGGTTCCGTCCCAAAACGCCGAAAGAAAGGCACAATGGCCTAGAAAGGAACGACCGGACTTAGAACTTGGTCGGAGGCCTCAAAAGTTCACGTCTAGCTACTGGATGGTCCGATTCTGAGTGGTGTCGAAGTCTCTTTCCCACAAAAGCCGAACGGTGATGCCCAGACTCAGTTTCTTGGTTCCGTCCAAAAACGCCGAAAGAAGGGCACAATGGCCTAGAAAGGAACGACCGAACTCAGAATGGTGTCGGAGGCCTCGAAAGTTCACGTCTAGCTACTAGGTGGTCCGATTCTGAGTGGTCTCAAAGTTTCGTGTCCACAAAAGCCGAACGGTGATGCCCAGACTCAGTTTCTTGGTTCCGTCCAAAAACGCCAAAAGAAGGGCACAATGGCCTAGAAAGGAACGACCGAACTCAGAACGGGGTCGGAGGCCTCGAAAGTTCACGTCTAGCTATTGGGTGGTCCGATTCTGAGTGGTCTCAAAGTTTCGTGTCCACAAAAGTCGAACGGTGATGCCCAGACTCGGTTTCTTAGTTCCGTTCAAAACGCCAAAGAGAGGCACAATGGCCTAGAAAGAAACGACCCGACTTAGAACGGGGTCGGAGGCCTCGAAAGTTCACATCTAGCTACTGGGTGGTCCGATTCTGGGTGATCTCGAAGTTTCTTTCCTACGAAAGCCGAACGGTGATGCCCTAGACTCGGTTTCTCGGTTCCGTCTCAAAATGCCAAAGAAAGGCACAATTTCCTAGAAAGGAACGACCAGACTTAGAACGAGGTCAGAGGCCTCGAAAGTTCACATCTAGCTCTTGAGTGGTCCGATTCTGAGTGTTCTCAAAGTTTCTTGCCCAAGAGAGCCGAACGGTGATGACCCAGACTCGGTTTCTCGGTTCCGTCCCAAAACGCTGAAGAAAGGCACAATGGCCTAGAAAGGAACGGTCGGACTTAGAACGGGGTCGGAGGCCTCGAAAGATCACATCTAGCTACTGGGTGGTCCAATTCTGAGTGATCTCGAAGTTTCTTGCCCACGAAAGCTGAATGGTGATGCCCCAGACTCGAATTCTTGGTTCCGTCCCAAAACGCCGAAGAAAGGCACAATGGCCTAAAAAGGAACGACCGGGCTCAGAACGAGGTCGGAGGCCCTGAAAGTTCACATCTAACCACTAGGCGGTCCAATTCCGAGTGATCTCGAAGTTTCTTGCCCTCAAAAGCCAAACGGTGACGCCCCATACTCGTTTTCTTGGTTTCATCCTAAAACGCGAAAGAAAGGCATAATGGCCTTGAAAGGAACGACCGGACTCAGAACGGGGTCGGAGGCCCCGAGCGTTCATATCTAACCACTGGGCGGTCCAATTCTGAGTGATATCGAAGTTTCTTGCCCGCAAAAGCCGAACGGTGATGCCCCATACTCGGTTTATTGGTTTCGTCCCAAAACCCTAAAGAAAGGCACAATGGCCTCGAAAGGAACGACAATACTTTGAACGGGGTAGGAGGCCTCGAAAGTTTATATCTAACCACTGGGCGGTCCGATTCTGAGTGATCTCGAAGTTTCTTGCCCACAAAAGATGAACGGTGGTGGCCCATACTCGGTTTCTTGGTTTCGTCCCAAAACGTCGAAGAAAGGCACGATGGCCTAGAAAGGAGCGACTGGACTCAGAACAAGGTCGGTGGCCCTGAAAGTTCACATCAAACCACTGGGCGGTCTGATTCTATGTGGTCTCGAATTTTCTTGCCCACAAAAGCCGAACGGTGATGCCCCACACTCAGTTTCTTGGTTCCGTCCTAAAACGTCGAAGAAAGTCACGATGGCCTAGAAAGGAACTACCGGACTCAGAACGGGGTCGGAGGCCTCGAAGTTCACATCTAACCACTGGGCGGTCCAATTCTGAGTGATCCCAAAGTTTCTTGCCCACAAAAGTCAAACGTTGATGCCCCATACTCGGTGTCTTGGTTGCATCCCAAAACGCCGAAGAAAGGCACAATGGCCTAGAAAGCAACGACTGGACTCAGAACGGGGTCGGAGGCCCCAAGAGTTCACATCTAACCACTAGGCGGTCTGATTCTGAGTGATCTCGAAGTTTCTTGCCCACAAAAGCAGAACGGTGATGCCCCATACTCGGTTTCTTGGTTCCATCCCAAAACCCCGAAGAAAGGCACAATGGCCTAAAAAGGAACGACCGGGCTCAGAACGGGGTCGGAGGCCCTGAAAGTTTACATCTAACCACTAGGCGGTCCAATTCTGAGTGATCTCAAAGTTTCTTGCCCTCAAAAGCCGAACGGTGATGCCCATACTCATTTTCTTGGTTTCATCCTAAAACGCGAAAGAAAGGCAGAATGGCCTCGAAAGGAACGACCGGACTCAGAACGGGGTCGGAGGCCCCGAGCGTTCACATCTAACCATTGGGCGGTCCAATTCTGAGTGATATCGAAGTTTCTTGCCCACAAAAGCTGAACGGTGATGCCCCATACTCGGTTTCTTGGTTTCTTCCCAAAACGCCGAAGAAAGGCACAATGGCTTAAAAAAGGAACGATCAGAGTCAGAACGGGGTCGGAGGCCCCGAAAGTTCACATCTAACCACTGGACGGTCCGATTCCGAATGATCTCAAAGTTTCTTGCCCACAAAAGCCGATTGGTGATGCCCCAAACTCGATTTCTTGGTTCCGTCCCAAAACGTCGAAGAAAGCCACAATAGCCTAGAAAGGAACGACCGGAATAAGAATGGGGTCGGAGGCCTCGAGAGTTCACATCTAACCACTGGGCGGTCCGATCCTGAGTGATCTCGAAGTTTCTTCCCCACAAAAGCTGAACGGTGATACCCCATACTAGGTTTCTTTGTTCAGTCCCAAAACGCCGAAGAAAGGCACAATGGCCTAAAAAGGATTGACCGGGCTCAGAACGGGGTCAGAGGCCCCGAAAGTTCACATCAAACCACTGGGCGGTCTGATTCTTAGTGATCTCGAAGTTTCTTACCCACAAAACCCGAAGGGTGATGCCCCATACTCGGTTCTTGGTTTCGTCCCAAAACGCTGAAGAAAGGCACAATGGCCTAGAAAGGAACGACCAGACTCAAAACGGGGTCGGAGGCCACGAAAGTTTACATCTAACAACTGGGCGGTTCGATTATGAGTGATCTAGAAGTTTCTTGCCAACAAAAGCCGAACGTTGATGCCCAATACTCGGTTTCTTCGTTCCGTCCCAAAACGCCGAAGAAAGGCACAATGGCCTAGAAAAGGAACGACCGGACTGAATGGGGTCGCAGGCCTCGAAAGTTCACATCTAACCACTGGTCAGTCCGATTCTGAGTGATCTCGAACTTTCTTACCCACAAAAGCCGAACGGTGATGCCCCATACTCGGTTTCTTGATTTCTCCCAAAACGCTGAAGAAAGGCACAAGGCCTAGAAAAGAACGACCAGACTCAGAACAGGTCGGACGACCCGAAAGTTCACATCTAACCACTGGATGGTCCGATTCTGAGTGATCTCGAAGTTTTTTGCCCACAAAAGTGGAACGATGATGCCCCATACTCGATTTCTTGGTTCCGTTCCAAAACGCGAAAGAAAGGCACAATGGCCTAGAGAGGAACGACCGGACTCAAAACGGGGTCGGAGGCCCCGAGAGTTTACATTTAACCACTAGACGGTTCGATTCTGAGTGATCTTGAAGTTTCTTGCCACAAAAGCCGAACGGTGATGCCGCATACTCGGTTTCTTGGTTTCATCCCAAAACGCCGAAGAAAGGCACAATAGCCTAGAAAGGATAGACCGGACTCAGAACGGGGTCGGAGGCTCCTGAAAGTTCACATCTAACCACTAGACGGTCCGATTCCTAGTGATCTCGAAGTTTATTGCCGACAAAAGCCGAACGGTGATGCCCCATACTCGATTTCTTGGTTACGTCCCAAAATGTCGAAGAAAGGCACAATGGCCTAGAAAGGAACGACCGGACTTAGAACAGAGTCGGAGGCCTCGAAAGTTCACGTCTAGCTACTGGGTGGTCCGATTCTGAGTGGTCTCGAAGTTTCTTGCCCACAAAAGCCGAACGGTGATGCCCCAGACTCGGTTTCTTGGTTCCATCCCAAAACGCCGAAAGAAAGGCACAATGGCCTAGAAAGGAACGCTCGAACTTAGAACGGGGTCGGAGGCTCCGAGAGTTCACATCTAACCACTGGACGGTCCGCTCTGAGTGATCACGAAGTTTCTTCCCCACAAAAGTCGAACGGTGATGCCCCATACTCGGTTTCTTTGTTCCGTCCCAAAACGCCGAAGAAAGGCACAATGGCCTAAAAAGGAAAGACCGGGCTCAAAACGGGGTCGGAGGCCCTGAAAGTTCACATCTAACCACTGGGCGGTCCGATTCTGAGTGATCTCGAAGTTTCTTGCCCACAAAAGCCGAATGGTGATGCCCAGACGCGGTTTCTTGGTTCCGTACCAAAACGCCGAAGAAAGGTACAATGGCCTAGAAAGGAACTACTAGACTCAGAACGGGGTTGAGGCCTCCAAAGTTCACATCTAACCACTCTGCCGTCCGATTCTAAGTGATCTCGAAGTTTCTTGCCCCCAAAATCCGAACGTATGGCCCATACTCGGTTTCTTGGTTCCGTCCCAAAACGCCGAAGAAAGGCACAATTGCCTAGAAAGGAACGACCGGACTAAGAACGGGGTCGGAGGACTCGAGAGTTCACATCTAACCACTGGGCGGTCCGATTCTGAGTGATCTCGAAGTTTCTTCCCCACAAAAGCCGAACGGTGATGCCCCATACTAGGTTTCTTTGTTCAGTCCCAAAACGCCGAAGAAAGGAACAATGGCCTAAAAAGGAACGACCGGGCTTAGAACGGGGTCGGAGGCCCCGAAAGTTCACATCAAACCATTGGGCGGTCCGATTCGGAGTGATCTCGAAGTTTCTTGCCCTCAAAAGCCGAACGGTGATGCCCCAGACGCGATTTCTTGGTTCCGTACCAAAACGCCGAAGAAAGGCATAATGGCCTAGAAAGGAACTACCAGAATAAGAACAGAGTCGGAGGCCTCCAAAGGTTACATCTAACCACTGGGCGGTCCGATTCTGAGTGATCTCGAAGTTTCTTGCCCACAAAACCCGAACTATGATGCCCCATACTCGGTTTCTTGGTTCCATCCCAAAACACTGAAGAAAGGCACAATGGCCTAGAAAGGAACGACCGGACTCAGAACGGGGTCGGACGCCTCCAAAGTTCACATCTAACCACTGGGGCGTCCGATTTTGAGTGATCTCGAAGTTTCTTGTCCACAAAACCCGAACGGTGATGCCCCATACTCGGTTTCTTGGTTGCGTCCCAAAACGCCGAAGAAAGGCACAATTGCCTAGAATGGAACGACCAGACTAAGAACGGGGTCGGAGGACTCGAGAGTTCACATCTAACCACTAGGCGGGTCGATTCTGAGTGATCTCGATGTTTCTTCCCCACAAAAGCCGAACGGTGATGCCCCATAGTAGGTTTCTTTGTTCAGTCCCAAAACGCCGAAGAAAGGCACAATGGCCTAAAAAGGAACGACCGGGCTCAGAACGGGGTTGGAGGCCGCAAAAGTTAACACCAAACCATTGGGCGGTCCGATTCGGAGTGATCTCGAAGTTTCTTGCCCACAAAAGCCGAACAGTGATGCCCGGACGCGGTTTCTTGGTTCCGTACCAAAACACCGAAGAAAGGCACAATGGCCTAGAAAGGAACTACCAGACTCAGAACGGGGTCGAGGCCTCCAAAGTTCACATCTAACTACTGGGCGGTCCGTTTCTGAGTGATCTCGAAGTTTCTTGCCCACAAAAGCCGAACGGTGATGCCCCACACTCGGTTTCTTGGTTCCGTCCCAAAACGCCGAAGAAAGGCACATTTGCCTAGACAGGAACGACCGGACTAAGAACGGGGTCGGAGGACTCGAGAGGTCACATCTAACCACTGGGCGGTCCGATTCTAAGTGATCTCGAAGTTTCTTCCCCACAAAAGCCGAACGGTGATGCCCCATACTAGGTTTCTTTGTTCAGTCCCAAAACGCCGAAGAAAGGCACAATGGCCTAAAAAGGAACGACCGGGCTCAGAACGGGATTGGAGGCCCCGAAAGTTAACATCAAACCATTGGGCGGTCCGATTCGGAATGATCTCGAAGTTTCTTGCCCACAAAAGCCGAACAGTGATGCCTCGGACGCGGTTTCTTGGTTCCGTACCAAAACGCCGAAGAAAGGCACAATGGCCTAGAAAGGAACTACCAGACTCAGAACGGGGTCGATGCACCATAGTTCACATCTAACCACTGGGCGGTCTGATTCTGAGTGATCTCGAAGTTTCTTGCCCACAAAACCCGAACGGTGATGCCCCATACTCGGTTTCTTGGTTCCGTCCCAAAACGCCGAAGAAAGGCACAATTGCCTAGAAAGGAACGACCAGACTAAGAACAGGGTCGGAGGACTCGAGAGTTCAAATCTAACCATTGGGCGATCCGATTCTGAGTGATCTCGAAGTTTCTTCCCCACAAAAGCCGAACGGTGATGCCCCATACTAGGTTTCATTGTTCAGTCCCAAAACGCCGAAGAAAGGCACAATGGCCTAAAAAGGAACGACCGGGCTCAGAACGGGGTCGGAGGCCCCGAAAGTTAACATCAAACCATTGGGCGGTCCGATTCGGAGTG
This sequence comes from Cucumis sativus, assembly GCF_000004075.3. Lineage (NCBI taxonomy): Eukaryota > Viridiplantae > Streptophyta > Magnoliopsida > Cucurbitales > Cucurbitaceae > Cucumis > Cucumis sativus. Next base: position 12,210,814 of record NC_026658.2, read on the forward strand.
ATCTCGAAGTTTCTTGCCCACAAAAGCCGAACGGTGATGCCCCAGACGCGGTTTCTTGGTTCTGTACCAAAACACCGAAGAATGGCACAATGGCCTAGAAAGGAACTACCAGACTCAGAACGGGGTCGGAGGCCTCGAAAGTTCACATCTAACCACTGGGCGGTCCGATTCTGAATGATCTTGAACTGTCTTCCCCACAAAAGCCGAACGGTGATGCCCCATACTCGGTTTCTTGGTTCCGTCCCAAAACGCCAAAGAAAGGCACAATGGCCTAGAAAGGAACGACCGGACTCAGAACGGGGTCGGACGCCTCTAAAGTTCACATCTAACCACTGGCCCGTCCGATTCTGAGTGATCTCGAAGTTTCTTGCCCACAAAACCCGAACGGTGATGCCCCATACTCGGTTTCTTGGTTCCGTCCCAAAACGCTGAATAAAGGCACAATGGCCCAGAAAGGAACGACCGGACTCAGAACGGGGTCGGACGCCTCCAAAGTTCACATCTAACCACTGGGCCGTCCAATTCTGAGTGATCTCAAAGTTTCTTCCCCACAAAACCCGAACGATGATGCCCCATACTCGGTTTCTTGGTTCCGTCCCAAAATGCCGAAGAAAGGCACAATTGCCTAGAATGGAACGATCGGACTAAGAACGGGGTCGGAGGACTCGAGAGTTCACATCTAACCACTGGGCGGCAGTCCGATTCTGAGTGATCTCGAAGTTTCTTCCCCACAAAAGCCAAACGGTGATGCCCCATACTAGGTTTTTTGTTCAGTCCCAAAACGCCGAAGAAAGGCACAATGGCCTAAAAAGGAACGACCGGGCTCAGAACGGGGTCGGAGGCCCCGAAAGTTAACATCAAACCATTGGGTGGTCCGATTCGGAGTGATCTCAAAGTTTCTTGCCCACAAAAGCCAAACGGTGATGCCCCAGACGCGGTTTCTTGGTTTCGTACCAAAACGCCGAAGAAAGGCACAATGGCCTAGAAAGGAACTACCAGACTTAGAACGGGGTCGGAGGCCTCGAAAGTTCACATCTAACCACTGGGCGGTCCAATTCTGAATGATCTCGAACTGTCTTCCCCACAAAAGCCGAACGGTGATGCCCCATACTAGGTTTCTTTGTTCAGTCCCAAAACGCCGAAGAAAGGCACAATGGCCTAAAAAGGAACGACCGGGCTCAGAACGGGGTCGGAGGCCCCGAAAGTTAACATTAAACCATTGGGCGGTCCGATTCGGAGTGATCTCGAAGTTTCTTCCCCATAAAAGCCGAACGGTGATGCCCCAGACGCGGTTTCTTGGTTTCGTACCAAAACGCCGAAGAAAGGCACAATGGCCTAGAAAGGAACTACCAGACTCAGAACGGAGTCGGAGGCCTCCAAAGGTTACATCTAACCACTGGGCAGTCCGATTCTGAGTGATCTCGAAGTTTCTTGCCCACAAAACCCGAACGGTGATGCCCCATACTCGGTTTCTTGGTTCCGTCCCAAAACACCGAAGAAAGGCACAATGGCCTAGAAAGGAACGATCGGACTCAGAACGGGGTCGGACGCCTCGAAAGTTCACATCTAACCACTGGGCGGTCCGATTCTGAATGATCTTAAACTTTCTTGCCCACAATAGCCGAACGGTGATGTCCCATACTCGGTTTCTTGGTTTCGTCCCAAAACGACGAAGAAAGGCACAATGGCGTAGAAAGGAACGACCGGACTCAGAATAGGTCGGAGGCCCCGAAAGTTCACATCTAACCACTTGACGGTCCAATTCTGAGTGATCTCGAAGTTTTTTGCCCACAAAAGCCAAACGGTGATGCCCCAAACTCGATTTCTTGTTCCGTCCCAAAACGCAGAAGAAAGGCACAATGGCCTAGAAAGGAACGAACGGACTCAGAACGGGGTCGGACGCCCCGAGAGTTCATATCTAACCACTGGGCGGTCTGATTCTGAGTGATCTCGAAGTTTTTTGCCCACAAAAGCCGAACGGTGATGCCGCATACTCCGTTTCTTGGTTTCGTCCCAAAACGCCGAAGAAAGGCACAATGGCCTAAAAAGGAACGACCGGACTCAGAACGGGGTCGGAGGCCCCGAAAGTTCACATCTAACCACTGGACGGTCCGATTCTTAGTGATCTCGAAGTTTCTTGCCCACAAAAGCCGAACGGTGATGCCCCATACTCGATTTCTTGGTTCCGTTCCAAAACGCCAAAGAAAGGCACAATGGCCTAGAAAGGAACGACCGGACTAAGAACGGGGTCGGAGGCCCCGAGAGTTCACATCTAACCACTAGGCGGTCCAATTCCGAGTGATCTCGAAGTTTCTTGCCCACAAAAGCCGAACGGTGATGCCCCTAAAACAGTTTACATAGGATGCCCCCACTTTCATGTCTCTACATGAACGATTAGGATCACCTCGTTTGTACTACAAAGTGGGCCGCATCCATAGTTTCTCTAAATAAAGCACCCAACCTTTATTCATATACTATAGACTATTTAGGCTATATATACTCGAACTTGATCCACGTTTATGTTTACACATAAAGTTCAAGTTTATTCAAAAAATAGCCTTGTAACTTGATTTATTGGATTTAGGATTATAATATTTAATTTCTCAATAATAACTTTATTGAAACAGAATATGATTACAAACTACGAGTTTTAGGACAAAAAATTCCAAGAAACTCCCACTTGGACTAAAACTCCTAGTGGTATGAGAGAAACTAGGCACATGGCCAATAAGTCTCCCACTTGTCCTAGCTTACAAACATCGTAGACCTAAACTGTGTAGGTGACCCTCAAACACTTTAGCCGTGAGGGCTTTTGTAAAAGGATCAGCAATGTTTGGCTGAGAAGAAATCTGGGTTACTACAACGTCACCACGATGTACAATTTCCCTGATAAGATGGTACTTGCGTTCAATATGCTTTCCTCTTTTATGGCTTCTAGGTTCTCTTGAATTTGCAACTGCACCACTGTTGTCACAGTATAAAGTGATTGGTAGATGCATATTTGGAACGACTTCCAATTATGTCAAGAATTTTCTTAGCCATACTACTTCTTTTTTGCCTTCACAAGCCGCTACGTATTCAGCTTCCATTGTGGAATCAGCTATACAAGTTTGCTTTATGCTTCTCCAAACTACTGCTCCTCCATTTAGAGTAAATACTGATCCTGATGTAGACTTTCTAGCATCTTTATCAGTTTGGAAATCTGAATCAGTGTATCCAGTAAGGATCAGATCCTTTGTACCATACATGAGAATGTAGTCTTTTGTTCTTCGAAGATATTTTAGAATGTTTTTAACGGCTGTCCAGTGATCACGTCCAGGATTGGATTGATACCTACTGACCATCCCTACTGAATAGCAAATGTCAAGTCTAGTACATAACATTGCATACATTAAACTTCCAACAGCGGAAGCATAGGGAATATTTCTCATATCCTCAACTTCTTGAGGTGTCTTAGAACATTGTTCCTTTGACAAATGAATTCCATATCTGTACGGCAGCAGACCCTTTTTGTAATTCTGCATTTTATATCTAGACAACATTTTGTCTATGTAAGATGCTAGAGACATGGCTAGTGTTTTGTTCTTACGGTTTCGAATAATTTGGATTCCGAGAACGTATTGTGCATCTCCAGATCTTTCATTTGAAATTACATAGCTAGCCATTTGTTCTTGATCTTGTTCTATAAACCCCTCTGGTTGAGACATATAGATACTCTCTTCAAGATTACCGTTCAAAAAAGCTGTCTTGACATCCATATGCCAAATTTCATAATCATAAAAAGTGGCGATGGATAAGAGTATTCTAAATGACTTTACCGGTTTGGTCTCGTTTTCTCTTGTAGATCCATTTACAACCAATAGGTTTTACGTCATTTGGTTGATCTACCAGAGTCCGGACAGAATTAAAGTACATAGACTCCATTTCGAGGTCCATGGCTTTGATCCATTGGTCACGATCTACATCTTTCATTGCCTGTTTATAGGTTAATGGATCCTCTATGCCATCGTCAGGTATGACAACTTGAGTTTCAATTAAACCCAAATAGCGATCAGGCTGATGAACAACCCTCCCACTACGTCGAGGCTCTCTCAACTGTTGAGAAGGATGTGATTGACCAGATTTCCTAGTCTTATCAACTACTTTAGTGGATGAACTAGGTTTATCTATAACACTTTTGGAAATTTCTTTTAATACTAGTTTACTACGAGGTTGATGATCCCTGATGTTGTCTTCCTCTAAGAATGTGGCATTTTTTGACACAAATATTTTATTTTCTTGAGGATCATAAAACAAACCACCTCTTGATTCTTTTGGATAACCTATGAAAAAGCATAATTTTGAACGATGTTCCAATTTCTTAGGATTTTGTACCAACACGTGTGCTGGACAACCCCCAATTCTAAAATAACGTAAACTTCCTTTACGCCCTTTCCATAACTCATAAGGTGTTTCTGAAACACTTTTAGAGAGAACATTATTCAAAATATAAGCAGCTGTTTCTAAAGCATATCCCCAAAAAGAATCTGGCATCTGAGAAAAACTCATCATAGAGCGAACCATGTCTAACAAGGTCCAGTTTCTTCTTTCTGATACACCGTTCTGTTGAGGCGTACTAGGTGCAGAGAGTTGTGACTGGATTCCATTTTCTATTAAATAGTCTTGGAATCGTAAGTCCATATACTCTCCACCTCGATCTGATCGAAGTATTTTTATTGTTTTACCAAATTTGTTTTCTACTTCAGCCTTATATTCTTTGAACATTTCAAGACTATTAGACTTATGGTGTATTAGGTAAATATGACCATACCTTGAATAATCATCAATGAAGCTAATGAAATATTCATATCCACCTCGAGCTTTGACATTCAGTGGTCCACAAAGGTCCGAATGTACGAGCTCTAAGGGTCCTTTGGCTCTAAGACCTTTTCCAGTAAAAGATCTCTTGGTCATTTTTCCTTCAAGACAAGATTCACAAGGAGGTAAAGAGTTATCTTCTAACTGACTTAGAAGCCCACTTTTAACCAATCTCCCAATCCTGTTGAGATTTATGTGACCAAGTCTTAAGTGCCATAAATAGGCATTAGAAGAAACTTTTTGTCTTTTATTTGAGTTTCAGCTGTTCTGAATATTTCAGTATTTAAGACAAAATTTGCTCTAGTTGGTCTTAACTTATATAAGTTGTCTTCAAGTATGGCAGAACAAACTAGAATACCTTTATAGAAAACGAACGCTTCATTAATTTCAAAAGATATTCTATAAATTTGTTCCAAAATACAAGAGATAGATATTAAATTTCTTTTCATTTGAGGTACATATAAGACATTCTTAAGTATGACATATCTATCTCTAAAAAACAACTTTAAATCTCTTCACTGCTGAAGCTGAGACCATCTCTCCTGTTCCAACCTTGAGAGTGATCTCGCCTTCTGAAAGCTTTTTCCAAGAACTATTTTCCTGAAATGAGAAGCAAATATGGTTAGTGGCTCCTGAATCTAGTATCCAGGTACAATTTTCATATTCCACTAAACATGTTTCTACAACTAGTAAATCATATTTACCTTGTGTTTCCTTCTCTGCCTTTTTTTCTGCAAGGTATTTTGGGCATGTTCTTAACGAGTGCCCGTTTTGGCCACAATGGTAACACTTACCTTTTTCTGCACCTTTCTTACCCTTGTTCTGTTTGGGAGTCTTTCCCTTTCCCTTCTTTTTATTTGAGCATTAGGTTTTGAGGGTCCAGCTTTGGTTTTAGAGGACGATCCTCTTATAAATTTTCTTTTTGTGGTAGCAACATTTGCTTCCACTTGTTTTCCTTTACCCATAGTAAGGTTTTGGATTCGCTGGAGTTCATTCAGAAGGGTTGTCAAGCTAAATTCTATCTTGTTCAAAGACGCATTCGTTTGGAATGGAATGAAGCTCTTCGGAAGAGACTCTAAGATAAAACTAACTTGATTAACCTCTTCGATGGGACCACCATTCACTTCAGCGATGTTGAAGTGCATCATCATGTCCAGAACATGTTCTCTAACAGAGGTCCCTTCCTTCATACGCTTAGTGTAAATGTATTTGACTGCCTCGTGTCTTAAGGACCATTCTGGTTGCCCAAACATTCCCCTTAATGAATCCATAATCTCTTTAGCCGTGGCTAAGGATTCATGTTTCTTTGCCAATACATCAGACATGCTGGCAAGAATGTAGACACGGGCTTTTTCATTAGCTTTTATCCATCGATCATATGCATCCCGACTAGTTCGGTTAGCATTAGAGGCAGGGTTTTGAGGACATTCCTCAGTTAAGACAAATCTTAAATCGTCAACCACTAGTATTGTGTTAAGATTTGATTTCCAAGCCGCATAATTATCGCCATTAAGTTTTTCGGAAGCTAAAAGTTGAACTATTGAGCTATTCATGCTGAAAAACAAACATATTCTTTTTAGGAAAAAACTATAATCATAAAAAATATCCAATCTAATTTAGCAATTACTAATAATGTACCCTTTCATTATTTGTATTTTGCAACAATATTTCAAAGGTTTAGAACAACCTTCTCCGAAGGGTAGTTGATTATTCCTCCTTTGAACCAAGACAATCTTGACTAGATGCTATCTCTAGAATAACTGCTTATTCTTTATAGCACTTAGTTATCGCTACTTTAGTCAAAATATACTAACAACTTAGTAATTCTTGTGAGTGTTACCCACCATTTTCAGACTTCATAGATTAGAATCATTTATGAAAACTAATCTAAGAAAACCTATCCAGATTTGGAGTTCGCGGTGTTCTGAATCCTATAATACAACCCTCCGAAGGGAACGTCGCTCCAGGGCAGACAAGTAGGCATATTATAGAAATCTCACGGTGCGACCTAATGGAAGAGACCGTGGGATGTGCTGCCACAAATCCCTCACCCACTTACTATGAACTACTTCCCCTATTCACCTTGATTTTGATCCATGCAAACACTCTCCGAAGGGAGTCTGCTCCTATGCACAGCACAAAGCCCTGCATGGACCTCATAGTGTGAACTCTTAGGGACACTAGAGCTAAAATACATTTATTTTTCTCTAGTTGAAGTGTTCTAAAGAAGAAAAAAAATAGGGTAATCCAAGCTTCAAGATTTATATTTAGGCTAACTTAAACAAATCTTTAAGTCTAGATAAAACGTCCAAGTATAACCATTATACAGGATTTTAACCTATGATGTCTAGGTGATAAACCATTTTTATTACCTCACACCTCTCACGAATGCTCATAAAACTAGGTTAACTAGGCTAAAAAATTGATTACGATCTCCAGGTAGGAGGTGTTCCATAAACCGTCAACTTAAGAACATCCAGCCTTAGTCATCTTATCTGACTTGTTGACAAGATTGAACCAGGTGAGCCTTTTGTAAAAACAATAATTAATTAATTTTAGACTTAATCAATCATTTTATCAATATATAACCTTATAAAAACAATCAATTAATATGGATTTTAATTTATTTAACTTTAATTAAATCATATTTAATTTTTAATTTAATTAAATCATATTTAATTAAATTAAATCAAACAATAATTAATTAATTTGATTAAATCATATTTAATCAAGAATAACTTAATTAATTAAATAATTAATTAATCATATTAATTAATTTCCTTATTAATCAATTAACATGCATACAATACAATATAACCTTTATATCATACATTTTAATGCATGAACATGTTAACCTATGGTTGGATTTTAAATCTATATGACATTCAAAATGCACATACAAATTTAAAGTAATTTAATCATACATCACATGCATAAATAAAAAAAACACTCTAAAATGGACTGATTTTTGGCTCCTAAATTAAGCTAAGTACTAAATTATTACATAATTAATTTGGTGTAGTACATAACCACTCCCAAAAACTTCGAACCGGCCCAAAAACCAAATTTATTGGCTTGAACCGGGCCAATTAACTAAACAGGCCCAGGCGCACACAGGTCAGGCGCAGGCGGGTCGCGAAGCGGGTCAAGGCTGGGTTTTCGGGTCTGTGACCTTCTTTTCTTCATTTTTTTTTACTTCTCTCACCCAGTTGAACCAATTACAGCCTAACTTCAACTCTAATGACTTTTTTTTATTTTAAAAAAATTACAAACACTTTGCAACAATAAAAATAAGCCATTAACAAGGCTAATTACAATAATTAGAAAAAAAATGTTGGATTTTCCCACTAACTTAGTCCAAGGGTAAAATGGTCATTAGATATTTCTAGTCAAAAGTCAAACTTTGACTTTTCTTAATCAAAAGTCAATATTTTGACTTTTTACAATTTTGTCCGTCTTGACTAATTCCAACCTCCCGAACATGAATCCGCATTCATTTGTCCAAAATTCCAATCACATTTGAATATAAGGGCGGTCAAAGTTTGACTTTTTTTGACCAATTCCATCAATTCCGAGCTTCTTAGTATGAATTCGCATTCATACTTATAGTATGTAAAACATAAAGCTCTATTTCTAATTAGAAGACCGACGACTATATCACTATATTTGTCGGTTTCCCTTTCTTCTCCCAATTCGAACAATTCGACTTATTTTATCACCATGTTCTAAGTTTAATCCATATGAGCTAGCAGAGGAACCTAATGGACCTATAGATCATGGGCTCCAACGATTCAAGATTAACTAGCTAAACTCTTTTAAACCGAGTTAATCAACATTCGTTAACTAACGGGTCATTCCACTAAAGTCCCGTAGTTGCACTCCCCTAACTATAGATATATTTGTGTCCATTTGATAAAACCATAATCAGTAAGTTAATCCTTCACAGGTTGCTCATAACCTTGGCTGGGTCAAAATACCGTTTTACCCCCAAGATTACATCTTGCTCCTTAAGTCCCACTAATCCACTATTGAACAATTGGTTTAACCTTCAACCTATAAACTTCATCCCTCTCGGGCCAATGAGAGGGTGGGGCCCCTTGTTCAAGACTTGGATTCAGTGCTTAAGAGAACAACCTATCTACTAACCCTAAAGCGGGTAGGAGTGAATTCCATCTTGTACCCTATGTTCCCAACTATCCACCCGATCTTACCCCTGAAATGGGAGGCTTATTGGGCCAACGATGAAGAGCTACTGGGTGGTCCGATTCTGAGTGATCTCAAAGTTTCTTGCCCACAAAAGCCGAACGGTGATGCCCTAGACTCGGTTTCTTGGTTCCGTCCCAAAACGCCGAAGAAAGGCACAATCGCCTAGAAAGGAACGACCGGACCCAGACTCGGTTTCTTGGTTCCGTCCCAAAATGTCGAAGAAAGGCACAATGACCTAGAAAGGAACGACCGGAGTAAGAACGGGTCGGATGACCCAAAAGTGCACATCTAACCACTAGGTGGTCCGATTCTTAGTGATCTCGAAGTTTCTTGCCCTCAAAAGCTAAACGGTGATGCCCCATACCCGGTTTTTTTGTTCCGTCGCAAAACTCCCAAGAAAGGCACAATGGCCTAGAAAGCAACGACCGGACTCAGAACGGGGTCGAAGGCCTCAAAAGTTCACATCTAACCTCTGGGCGGTCTGATTCTGAGTGATCTCGAAGTTTCTTGCACACAAAAGCCGAACGGTGATGCCCCATACCCGATTTCTTTTGTTCCGTCGCGAAACAACCACGAAAGGCACAATGGCCTAGAAAGGAACGACCAGCCTTAGAACGGGGTCGAAGGCCTCGAAAGTTCACAGCTAACCACTGAGCAGTCTGATTCTGAGTGATCTCGAAGTTTCTTGCCCACAAATACCGAACGGTGATGCCCCATACCTGGTTTCTTGTTTCCGTAGCAAAACGGCCAAGAAAGGGACAGTGGCCTAGAATGCAACGACCGGACTCAAAACAGGGTCGGAGGCCTCGAAAGTTCACATCTAACCACTGGGCGGTCAGATTATGAGTGATCTCGAAGTTTCTTGCCCACAAAAGCTGAACGGTTATGCCCTAGACTCGGTTTCTTGGTTCCGTCGCAAAACGCCGAAGAAAGGCACAACGGCCTAGAAAGGAACGAGCAGACTCAGAACGGGGTCGAAGCCCCCAGAAGTTTACATCTAACCATTGGGCGGTCTGATTCTGAGTGATCTCGAAGTTTCTTGCCCACAAAAGTCGAACGAAGATGTCCTAGACTCGGTTTTTTGGTTTTGTCCACAAACGCCGAAGAAAGGCACAATGGCCTAGAAAGGAACGACTGATCTCAGAACGGGGTCCGAGGCGTCGAAAGTTCACATCTAACCACTGAGCGGTCCGATTCTGAGTGATCTCGAAGTTTCTTGCTCACAAAAGGTGAACGGTGATGCCCCAGACTCGGTTTCTTGGTTCCGTCCCAAAATGTCGAAGAAAGTCAAAATGGCTTAGAAAGGAACGACCAGACTCAGAACGGGGTCGGAGGCCTCGAAAGTTCACATGTAACCACTGGGCGGTCTGATTCTGAGTTATCTTGAATATTCTTGCCCACAAAAGCCGAACGGTGATGCCCCAGAGTCGGTTTCTTGGTTTCGTCCCAAAATGCCGAAGAAAGGCACAATGACCTAGAGAGGAACGGCCGGACTCAGAACGGGGTCCGAGGCCTCGAAAGTTCACATGTAACCACTGGGCGGTCTGATTCTGAGTGATCTCGAAGTTTCTTGCCCACAAAAGCCGAACGGTGATGCCCCAGACTCGGTTTCTTGGTTCCGTCCCAAAACGCCGAAGAAAGGCACAATGGCCTAGAAGGAAACGACCGGACTTAGAATGGGGTTGGAGTCCTTGAAAGTTCATATCTAACCACTGAGCGGTCCGATTCTAAGTGATCTCAAAATTTCAAGCCCACAAAAAGCGAAAGGTGTTGTCCCAGACTCGGTTTCTTGGTTCCGTCCTAAAACGCCGACGAAAGGCACAATGGCCTAGAAAGGAACGTCTGGACTCAGAACGGGGTCCGAGGCCTCGAAAGTTCACATCTAACCATTGGGCGGTCCGATTCTGAGTGATCTTAAAGTTTCTTGTCGACAAAAGCTGAACGGTGATGCCTCAGACTCGGTTTCTTGGTTCCATCCCAAAACGACAAAGAAAGGCACAATGGCTTAGAAAGGAACGACCGGACTCAGACAGGGGTCGGAGTCCTTGAAAGTTCACATCTAGCCACTGGGCGGTCCGATTCTGAGTGATCTCGAAGTTTCTTGCCCACAAAAGGTGAACGGTGATGCTCCAGACTCGGTTTCTTGGTTCCGTCTCAAAACGTTGAAGAAAGCCACAGTGGCCGAGAAAGGAACGACCGGACGCAGACAGGGGTCGGAGTCCTCGAAAGTTCACATCTAGCCACTGGGCGGTCCGATTCTGAGTGATCTCGAAGTTGCTTGCCCACAAAAGCCGAACGATGATGCCCTAGACTCGGTTTGTTGGTTTCGTCTCAAAACATCGAAGAAAGGGACAATGGCCTAGAAAGGAACGGCCGAACTCAGAACGGGGTCCGAGGTCTCGAAAATTCACATCTAACCACTGGGCGGTCTGATTCTGAGTGATCTTGAATATTCTTGCCCACAAAAGCCGAACGGTGATGCCCCAGACTCGGTTTCTTGGTTTCGTCCCAAAATGCCGAAGAAAGGCACAATGACCTAGAAAGGAACGGCCGGACTCAGAACGGTGTCGGAGGCCTCAAAAGTTCACATCTAACCACTGGACGGTCCGATTCTGAGTGATCTCAAAGTTTCTTGCCTACAAAAGCCGAACGGTGATGGCCCATACTCGGTTTCTTGGTTCCGTCTACAAACGCCGAAGAAAGGCACAATGGCCTAGAAAGGAACGACCGAACTCAGAACGGGGTTCGAGGCCTCGAAAGTTCACATCTAACCAGTGGGCGGTCCGTTTCTGAGTGATCTCGAAGTTTCTTGGCCACAACAACCGAACGGTGATGCCCAGACTCCGTTTCTTGGTTCCGTCCCAAAACGCCAAAGAAAGGCACAATGGCTTAGAAAGGAACGACCGGACTCAGACAGGGGTCGGAAACCTTGAAAGTTCACATCTAGCCACTGGGCGGTCCGATTCTTAGTGATCTCGATGTTTCGTACCCACAAAAGGCGAACGGTGATGCCCTAGACTCAGTTTCTTGGTTCCGTCCCAAAACGCCGGAGAAAGGCATAATGGCCTAGGAAGGAACGACCAGACTCAGAACGGGGTCGGAGGCCTCGAAAGTTCACATCTAACCACTGGGCGGTCGTATTCTGAGTGATCTTGAAGTTTCTTGCCCACAAAAGCCGAACGGTGATGACCCAGACTCGGTTTCTTGGTTCCGTCCCAAAACGCCGACGAAAGGCACAATGGCCTAGAAAGGAACGACCGGACTCAGACAGGGGTCAGAGTCCTCAAAAGTTCACATCTAGCCACTGGACGGTCTGATTCTGAGTGATCTCGAAGTTTCTTGCCCACAAAAGTTGAACGATGATGCCCTAGACTCAGTTTCTTGGTTCCGTCCCAAAACGTCGAAGAAAGGCACAATGGCCTAGAAAGGAACGGCCGGACTCAAAACGGGGTTGGAGGCCTCGAAACTTCACATCTAACCACTGGGCGGCGTCTGATGCTGAGTGATCTCAAAGTTTCTTGCCGACAAAAGCCGAACGGTGATGCCCCAGACTCGGTTTCTTGGTTCCGTCCCAAAACGTCGAAGAAAGGCACAATGACCTAGAAAGGAACGACCAGACTCAGAACGGGGTCGGAGGCCTCGAAAGTTCACATCTAACCACTGGACGGTCCGATTTGAGTGATCTCGAAGAGTCTTGCCCACAAAAGCCGAACGGTGATGCCCTTGACTCGGTTTCTTGGTTCCGTCCCAATCGTTTCGACATCTTTACGCAATCGGAGGTAACTATACAGACAGGACAATTCAGAACTATAGGTGAGTCCAACAGTAGAGAATCCCTTACCTTATAACCTTACTTAAGCTTATTTTTCAAACTAATGTGCAACGAACCGACCTAAACATAATTGAAGAGAAATCAATCACTTCTACAAACAATTTAATCCATTCAATTCACTCTATATGTAAATTCCATAACTTACCCAAATTGTGGAGAATCAAATTCTAACGGAGACGGATCGGTGCAACAAATAACCGATCAATTCAAATCTAAACATACATGACGTGACGGAACCAGAGTGACTCGGTCTAACGGTGATGCGACGATAGGACAAAATTTGCTTGACGTTCGGTGTAGGTGGAAGACAGTGATGAAGTTGATTGGAGAATGAAAAGAGAAGGAAGAAAAGAGACAGTGGTGTGGCCGTAGGTTGAAGAGGAAGAGAAAGGAAGAAGATGAATAGGAAAAGAGAAAAAATAAGATTAAATATTATAAATATATATATATATATATATATGAAATACAAAAATAAAAGTAGAATAACGATGAAATTTTGAAAAATGAAAATTTGGATAAAGTAAAATTTGAAAATAAAGATTTGATACAAATCCAATATTTGGAGGAAAAAAAAGTGTGTTAAGATAATGTAGGAGAAAATCAATATTTATGCTAAAATTTTGCATATTTCAAAATTAGTTACAGTTTAACTAAAAAGCAGGCGAGGAGATTTTAGGGTTAATGAAAATTCAAAACACGTGAAATGCTCATGTTTGCTATTCTTCTAATAAAATTTTGCTATTTTCTCAAATGAGTGTAATCCAACAAAATGAAGTTGTGTGTGTGTGAACAAAAATGAGGTAAATAGCTTTGATGATGATGGCAAATGGGTAAAGAAAATCTTATCTTATTCTTCACTTTTCATTTAATTGACAAAAAGTAACCAACCATATGAAGGGAAAAACAAAATGCTCTCTCAGTTACTTTACTCATTTCTTTGTTCTTTGTGTGGGAGATATTTGAAATGGAGATGAAGATCAAAATGAAAGAGAGATTATGCATACACTGTGAGAAGCACACAGAAAAATTGAAAATAAATTGAGAAGAAGAGAGAGATAAGCCTGAGGGAGAAATATTCATGTAACGCCCCAAACTTGAAGGTAAATTATTTTGAGAGAATTATTTCGATTTGTTCAAGATTTTTTTTTTTAAATATGTTAAAGGGGAGAAGGAAGATTTGAAAATGTATTAATATAATTAAATATGTATATGTATTTAATTATATTTTTATTATTATATTTATTTTACATTTTATTAAATAAAAGAAAAGAAAATGAAAATTTTAAATATATATATATATATTTATTTTATATTTTTTATTATATTTATTTTATATATTTTTTAAATAAAAAGAAAAGAAAATGAAAATTTCTTTTTTCCCTTTTCTTCTTCCGCCCAGCGCCGCGACCCTCCCTTCCGTTCCCCATCTCCGTTCGCGAAGCAACCTTGCAGCAGTCGTCCCGCGTGACTCTCCGTTCGTCTGTTTCCGTCTCCATTCACCGAAGCCGAACCCAACCGCCACCCTCTCTTTTCTCCTTCGGATCGAAACCGCCGCGCCCATCCACCTGTAACTGTCGTGCCTCCCCGCTCACAACCGTCGTCCAGATCTGCATCGCCGAGCCGTCCAGGTCCTCGCTGCCGCTCGTGCTTCACCCTTGCAGTTCGCAGTAACCCAGATCCGTCGCTGCAACCGTCGGCCGGTTCGTGAAGCCCTGCCGCGCAACCTCTGTTTCCAGCCGCCGCCCATTTCGTTCTCCTCTGTTTTCTGCACTGCCGCGCGACTCTCCGACCGCGTCTGTCTTCACCTCCGTGAAGCCGTCGATGCATACATCTTGTGAAGCCCGGTCGCGCCGCGTCAGATCGTCGATCGATTTTGAGGCAGCCGCCACGTCTCCTTTGGCCGACCGCTGACCGACCCACACTTAGGATTTTTGCTGCGAGTTCGACAGTCGTGCGTTGAGGTGTTGGGAGTAACGTTGGGCTCCCTTAAATTCACAACCAATATATGAATTGTTGAGGGTTCAGTTCGCCAATACTTCGGTGAGTTGGAACTTACGTTGAGGAAAGTAAGTGAGATATGTATCTTGAAAGTAATCGAATTTTTGTATTGTATTGCTTAGGATTGTTTCGAGGACGTTAGTATATTAAGGAGCTTCCCTAACTTTAAGGTAAGGGATTTTCTACTTGACTCACTTATGATTGTGAATTGTATGTCTGTATGATTGTCTCTGACTGAGTAAAGATGTTGAGATGATATATATATATACACGTATGGATGTAGATTCGGTGTTGAATGTATACTGTGGATTGACTGAAAATATATATATACATATGGATTGAAGTGGACTTAGTGTTGAATGCATATTGTGATTGTCTTGGATATATATATATATATATGTGTGTGTGTGTGGATGTGGACAGGACGAAAATTGTAGATTGTGTTTGTATGAGATGCAGATGTGAACTTGTGATTGTCGTTTAGACTGGGTGTACGTTACGCTAAAGTATGACTGTGTGCTGGTGAACTGAGGGGTGTATTGACTGTATAGTTTGATTGACTGACGTATTAGTATGTTATTGACAGACATATGACTTGATAGAACTAAGTCATGCACAGCGGAAAAAGAATCGAATTTCTACCCTAATTGCCACAATTAACATCTAACCATAAACTAATCAAATTAGGGTTTTAAGAAGTATTACCTTTGAAGCTTTCAAAAGGTTTGATGTCTTCTTACCAATTCTACCCGAGACCACCACTAGTACTCAACTGCTATCCTCTAGACAAAGAACGGGTTGTGGGACCCAATTTTGGTGTAGAAAGTAATGGAGATAAAATGAGATTGGAAGCTTTCTTTTTTCTTTTGTTGAGATTATGAAAATGATAAAAGAGGCAAAAAGTCCTTCAACATTTGAAAACATCTCTATTTATAGCCTAATTACATGCAAAAATGCATGCAATTCAATTGCCAAATCTCAACACCTAATATTCCACTAACAATTAGTGGAACTTAGTGGGCTAGGTGTCTATATCTCATATAGCCACATATCCCACTAAGAGTTAGTGGGATTATCCAACAAAATGTTGGATTTTCCCACTAACTTAGTCCAAGGGTAAAATGGTCATTAGATTTTTCTAGTCAAAAGTCAAACTTTGACTTTTCTAAGTCAAAAGTCAATATTTTGACTCTTTACCATTTTGTCCGTCTTGACTAATTCCAACCTCCGCGAGCATGAATCCGCATTCATTTTTCCAAAATTCAAATCACAATTTGAATATAAGGCCGGTCAAAGTTTGACTTTTCAAAGTCAAAAGTCAACATTTTGACTTTTACTATTTTTGACCAATTCCGAGCTTCTTAGTATGAATCCGCATTCATACTTATAGTATGTAAAACATTAAAGCTCTATTTCTAATTAGAAGACCGACGATTATATCACTGTATATGTCGGTTTTCCTTTCTTCTCCCTATTCGAACAATTCGACTTATTTCATCACACTGTTCTAAGTTTAATCCATATGAGCTAGCAGAGGAACGCTAATGGACCTATAGATCATGGGCTCCAACGATTCAAGATTAACTAGCTAAACTCTTTAAAACCGAGTTAATCAACATTCGTTAACTAACGGGTCATTCCACTAAAGTCCCGTAGTTGCACTCCCCTCACTATAGATATATTTGTGTCCATTTGATAAAACCATAATCAGTAAGTTAATCCTTCACAGGTTGCTCGTAACCTTGGCTGGGTCAAAATACCGTTTTACCCCCAAGATTACATCTTGCTCCTTAAGTCCCACTAATCCACTATTGAACAATTGGTTTAAGGTTCAACCTATAAACTTAATCCCTCTCGGGCCAATGAGAGGGTGGGGCCCCTTGTTCAAGACTTGGATTCAGTGCTTAAGAGAGCAACCTATCTACTAACCCTAAAGCGGGTAGGAGTGAATTCCATCTTGTACCCTATGTTCCCAGCTATCCACCCGATCTTACCCCTGAAATGGGAGGCTTATTGGGCCAACGCTGATGAGCTGCCCTCACCTATGCAGATCTAAGGATAATCTCGTTATGGACAGGAGTTCATAGTTAACTCAGGATTAAGACTAAGTTACCTAGGTCATCAATAATTGAGATAGTCAGTTTTAAACAGTAAACGGTGTTATAACGTAAAAATGACTAATTCATGGTTCAGTCTTATGTAAACATTTTACATAGGATGCCCCCACTTTCATGTCTCTACATGAACGATTAGGATCACATCGTTTGTACTACAAAGTGGGCCGCATTCATAGTCTCTCAAAATAAGGCGCCCAACCTTTATTTCATATACTATAGACTATTTAGGCTATATACTCGAACTTGATCCACGTTTATGTTTACACATAAAGTTCAAGTTTATTCAAAAAATAGCCTTGGAACTTTGATTTATTGGATTTAAGATTATAATATTTAATTTCTCAATAACAACTTTATTGAATAGAATATGATTTACAAACTACGAGTTTTAGGACAAAAAATTCCAACATGACTAAAGTGAGATAAGTTGATTGTTAGGACGTTGAGAGAAAGAACTTTATATTTTGAAGTAACTGAAAGATGGATTGAATGGAATGAGGGGAAAATTGTTAGCTTTTATTGGGATGTGTGCCTTGTAGGTGTCCCACGGGATCACCAATTTATTCTGCACCTTCGGGAGCATTAGACTGATATGTGTTTCTGCAGAACACTAGACTGGTATGTACGTCCCTCGGGGCGTTAGACTGAAATGTGCATCACGACTGTACAGGGTGTCCCAATAGAATGTTAACAATTTATTTTCCCCTGACGGGACCAGTAGAGGGTCTCTTACTGAGTATTGTTATACTCACCCTTCTTATGTTTAATTTTCAGGCAAAGGAAATAAAGGTGGCAAATCGACGAGGGGCAGGAAGGAAGCGTGATTGCCATAGGAAACGTGTCATTTTGCTTCCGCTTATGGTTTCTTTTGAGGTTTTAAGATGTTGTATTGAAATTTAGTTTACAAACTTTTATTTGTAAATAGTATTATTTTTAAGTTTTTTTTTTTTATATTAGAAAATCAGGCCTGACTTAAAGTTGTTTTTAAATTGGCTTACGTTTCATTTTGTATCAACCAAAGTCTTTTGTCAAAAATTAATTGACCTCGACTTACCTAGAAAAGTTGGGTCGTTACAATTCATATTCCTTTTTCAAAGGGAATTGCAAAGAAATTTTCTCAAATTGAAAAGAAAGGAGAAATATACAAATTCAGCCACCGCTTCTTCTCCCTTCAGTTTGCAGTTTTCGTCTCCCTCTCTTCTATTATTAAAATAAATAAATAAAATATCACAACCCGACTTAACACAAACTATTTACTCCAACTTTTTAAACCACAAATTTAATTTCTCAACTTTTAAACTATTTTAAACTTACAAATCTACTTTATTCATTTCTTCAGATTTATATCTAACAAATAAAAAAAATCAAAATTTATAGACACTTAAAACATAAAATTGAAAGACCTATTAAACAATTGAAAGGTTTAAGAGGTAACTAGACAAACTTTAAAAGTTTAAGGGAAAGAATCTTTTGTTTAACTATTACAGTAATTAATTTTGAAAATATGTTATTTTAGAAAAACTACAAGTGTTTGACAACTCTTTGAAAGCTATTGAAATACTCTCAAATTGTATTTTAAGCAATTTTAATAAAAGAAAGTCTACATAAAAAAATACCCTTTTTAAAGGAACATTTTTTCTCTAATCACTCCAATGGAACTCAAACACGTACTTCAAGTTAATTCTGGTATCCAAGAATCAGTCTCATCCAACATAAACAAGAACATTCAACTTGATAGAACTTCATTACCTCATATTTACAATTCCCAAAGTTACTAAATGAAGGACCATTCCTAAAACATACTTACATCCAACTTTCTCCATGAATAAACTTATCGTCTTTTATGTACTGATGAATATAGAGATGGAGCGATCAGAGTTTGTTTATGTACCAAATTAGAGTGAGTTGAGAAAAGAGTGGATTTACACAAGGACGAAATGGCTGGCTGCTGCTTGTTCAAAATTGAAAGTTAGGGTGACCTTGTTTCTCATAGGGACTCAGCAAATTGAGGGGCCTCCAAGTCTACTTCTTGTCTCATTATACATGCCATTAGCCATTCAACGTTGAAAGTCCATATCCCTTTTTCTACGCCACCAAGGCTTCCTCCACGTCTTCCTCACAAGCCACAAAGCTCGTCTTCCATACGTTGTTTACTTTATCTAGCTCATGAATCACCTAAATTTTCAAGCATAATGAATTTGCCAAATGAGAGAAAAAATTATGTATATACTACAAGGAAATTGCAAGTATTCACCCTATCAAAAAATATTAAACAAATTCTTGTTCTAGTCCCTAAAATTTTTCATCTTTTCCCAACTTTCAAAATGCTTCCTATGAGATATATTCCAATCACATATAGCAGAAATGACCGATGAGTATTGGATAAATGGATATTAATTGATAAAATAATTTATAAAATACTAAAACCGTTAGTTGGCTACGTTTTGGAAGCTCGATGACTAAAATGGATGTTTTGAAAGTTCTAAGGCTAAAATGGAATTTAAATCAACATAATAGTAAGTTCAAGATCAAAGACAAGCTAAACAATAAAATGTTGCGAGCAGAAAACAATCTAATCATAATTAGAAACATGGATGTATGTATTTGTACACCAAATCACAAAAAATAACTCCAGATTTCGATCTAGAGACAATTAAAAACTTGAACAAATTTGATAATTAAAGAAACACGGAGATGGCCATATGACCCCTTGTGCATAGACTTTTTACAATACATGCTCAATTCCTAGGATCAAAACAAACATAAATATTAAAGACTTAAGAAAGCACATACACCTAAGTTTGGCTAGTGTATCAATAAACAATATGTATGGAACACTCGGAGAACACGTGTTGAACACTAGTTAGTACAGTAGATGTGTTAGACAACAAGTATTCCAATGCAATAAAGGTCAAGATTGGTCACACACACATATTAAACTCTTGGCTTTGAATAAGTTTTGAGTGAAGGACAAGCTTATTTTTAAGCATATAAATACATAAACTTATTGACTTTGAATTTCTATATAAATATGATACATACTTTTTAAATTATATATATTAAAACTGTGTTCTAGCACTATCCTACATTTTTAAGAAAAAAATGACACGTCACCATGTCTATGATTTATTGACCCATGTCTAGAATTCGTATACGTGCTTGTTTTTTGAGAACTTCACGTCTTCATTAGATGGGAGGATAGCCATATTATAGTGGTTGTATATGTAATATAGAGAACCAAACCTAGTACTCGAGATTTGTACAATAACAGAGAACTTACATTTCCACCGGCTGACTTGACTATCAGGGATAGAGTTTTAGGTGGTGGTTGAGCGTGAGCTGATATGCAAACATCATACCCTTCAAATAAAGCTCAAGAACATGCTTTTGCCCTGAGAACTACAACTTTTAGGCTGGCTCGATACTTCGATATGTAGTCATCATCATTTAGTATGTAAGGCAACTCGTCTGCAGATCCATAAGGAATTAATCAATCACAAAAATTAGGTAGGATGAAAAACATAAGTGGAAGAAAATACATTACGCTTTGATACTAGCAAGCCATTCGAACTTACCAACAAATCTGCCTTCCCGGTAGCTTTCCTTTAACAAACTGGAGGAGACAATCCAAGCTCTGAGTAATTTGCAATTAACATGCAATTTTAGTAACAAGATATAGTAAAAATTATGAGCAAGAGCACACTGACACGCTTGAAGCCACATGGTAATGCATATGCTCGATAATCATTGAGAACATTAACAGGAGAAAATAAAGTTAAGAACAGTAGCTTGAAGAAGAAAAAACATTCTACAACATAAAATCTTCAAAAACACATTGCTTAAAATCAAGTTTACTAATATAAAAGGTAAGATATTACGTTCCACTCTCCACACTATTGAAGTTCAACATTTCACATGAAAGAAATGAAATACTACTCTCAAATATAACTAAAAATGCATAAATGGGTAAAGAAAAAGCATAGAGAAATGCAAAAGAATCCTTGGCTTTGATATATTGAAAGGTAAAGAATATCAACCATAGATGCCCGGGAGAAGAACTCCTACAAATACACACTTAACGCAGATTATCATTCGCTAACATGAGACCTTCTAGAGTTATTCTGTTAGGATACTTCCTAACAAGAACAAGTTCTTAATTTATTATAATGAACTATAAGAAAATACAAGATAAAACCAAGTATAAGGCACTTGGAACCTCCCTCTTGAGTACTCTCACCCAAGCCCTAGATCACTCCCCAGAATTCTCCCCTCACTTACCCTCCCTCCATTTATAATAAGATGTAACCACACTTACATAATAACTACTAGTAACTTTCTAAATATCTAATTACCCTTATACCCCTAACCTTATACTAATCTAGGTATCTAACATTACCCGATCCTTCAAAACACCTTGTCCTCAAGGTGTGCTTACAAACATGATCAAGGCCCCTTTCTCTTTTTTTCTCTTTTTAATTGCAAACAATCCCCAGCATTCTGCTCTTCAATGTTGAAAAAGAAATCCTCCCCTTCGGCTTTGAAAAACTCTCGATTCCAATAAGGTCCATTGACTTCAGCCTACAAAGCAGCCCAATGTACTTGAATTTTCCTTTTCCATAACACATTGTCTTAGTTAACCCTTTGCATATCACCAACAAGTGTTTAATTTTCAAACCCTTCATCTCTAGTGGGCTAGGCCATAATCAAATTGTTGCGTCAAGATCAAAATCATACTGCCACCGGTTTCATTCCTAGGACCCACCTACATACACGTTTTTCTTCCCTCCTATTTTTGGAACTCTCCACCCACTTCATCTACAAAATGATGTGCCCCCAATGTTTTATTTAGAATAAGTTGAAGCTCATTTAGAGAAAGTTGAAGCCCACTTGAAATAGTAAAACCCAAGATTGTTCCTTTTGTCCTAATCCTCTTTCCTACCAATTTCTACCACGTCATTGGCACCATCATGTGTGCATCAACTTCTTCCTCGTCACGTGATTCACCCCTATTCCAGACCACCTTCTCGAGCCTCTGTAGACCGATAACTGTCGGCTTCTTCTTTCTCCATTGCAACCAGCCATTTTGTGTTTCTGTGAGCAACAAATTTTTCTTCACTCGAGTCTTCATTTCGAGCCTCACAGGTAATCATCATCGACCTTCCTCTATAGTTTCTTCTTGGTCACTCTTTGCCATCCTCTTCACCTTTGTTGTATAACCGTTGCAATCGCGTTTTCCTCGATTCTTCTATGGATTCAGCAACTTCTTGGAGTCCATCGATTTATGGACCTGAAGATTCCAATCCATTCTAAATAAACACAATTCAGATCAGTGCCACTGAACACAGGCATTTCAACCTTCTTGAATTTGCTATGATCGTTTGAGTTTTCATCCCTTTCAAACTTGTTTGTTTTACCTTCTACCTTGATTTCCTTCAATGTCTTACCTCCACCTTCGATGATACTCTCAATCGTTGGTCCTTTGCTCGACAATCCTTCCATTCTTCCGGAGATTGTCGAATAAAAAGAACTTGACTTGGACCCTCTACTTCTCTCGAGCACGAACGACGGCAGCCTCTACTTCTTTGGAATATTTTGTCCCCTTTCTCCCTCCTCTTTCCTCCCTTTTATTTTGCTTTACTAACAAACTAATGGGAAAGATCTCCTCCGATATTCTCTCCTCCTATAATCTCTCATATATTCTTGTGTGGGTCAATATTACCCTTTTTAATTCTCCTACTATACTTAAATAATATTGGAGACCAGAATTCTCCCCACTTACCCTCCCTCCATTTATAATAACATGTAACCACCCTAGTTACCACACTTACATAATAACTACTAGTAACCACACTTACACAATAACTACTAGTAACTTTCTAAATATCTAATTACCCTTATACCCCAACCCTATACTAATCTAGGTATCTAACAAATTCCATAACATAATGTATTAGGGGAAGAAGGAAATCGAGGATAAAAACACTAGCTAGCCAACAAATATCTTTCATTAGTGAGCTTGAGCCATTTTACACGTAAAATGGGAAAAGTAAGCCTGCAACCCAAATTAGCCTAATGGTTGTCTTAACAACCACTACCCACCATCACGATAGAAACAACTGAAAAGGAAGAGCATGATACAATCCAACTCAAACATAAGAATTGATTTTGATGTTTAACTAAAAGTAAACAGGCAGTAGAATAAGAAACTATGCCCTTTTAGATTTAAAAGGTTCACAACAATTTCCAGCCTAAGCACAACTACGAGGCAATGGAAAAATAACGGCAAAGGCCTTGTGTGCATGGAATTGCTAACTTTGGTGCAAATGAGATGATTATCGGTATTCAAAGGCCAAAAGGACACATAGAAGAGTGTTCGTCTAAGGTTGCAAGACTAACCCTAAAAAGAGAGCAATACAAAAATTTAGAGTTTTCCGCACTTTTCCTGTAATGACATGAGTGCTTGTACTCCCATCAGCAGTGAGAGAACCACCAAGCTCCTCAATCATCTGAATCAGAAAACAACTGCATATTAGAGCAGTCACAATTTGGAATAAATAGAACTTTTTATTGTTAGAATCTTAGAATATTTACGAAAAGTTTATGGGAATATTTTTCTTAATTCCTAAATATTTTCCTTTTTTATTCCTCTGTATATTCTATTTATTCTCCCTTGTACCTATTGTATTTTTCATCAGAAAATAATAAGAAGAAAAATATAGTGGTTTTTCTCCTGGTACACAGGTTTCCACGTAAAGTTGTGTGTTTGTTTGTCTCCCTTTCAATATGGTATCCGAGCAGGTGGTCCAAGAAGGTCTTGTCTTCAAGCCTCGCATTGTCGTTTCCTCCCCAATTAAAATCCATTTCCAGTTGTTGGGCCTTTCAAATATTTCAAGCCCACAAGTGAGGAGAGTGTTGGTGATATATAATTGAATTTTCTTTCTTTTTTTAAAAAAGGATACGAGTCTCACTATTATTAATATAAAGAAAGACACAAAGCTCAATGTACATGAGGATTATACACAGAGCAAAAGAGGAGAGGGAAGATCAACAGGCGTATTCGGGCATCTCAAACTAGGTTGACACCCCCTTAGTGCCCTCAAAACATCCAAAAAGCGACAACACAAGATCAAAACAAAAAGCCACAAAAACAAAGACAAAGAAAATGATAAAAAGAATCTTTCCAAAGAAAAATCATAATCAAAGGCAGCATGCTGAGAACAAAGAAGAATAAACCTTGATTGGTTGAGCAAAAACTGTTTAAAAGCAGAGGGCTGATCTGAAAGTCCTGATCATCGAAGACTTCAAAATGGGGATGCTGTAAAGGCTGGCCAATATAACACAATATCCTACATCGAAGATCTTCTTTTGCATTACATTTTCTAAAATTTCCAATCCACTCTGTTAAAGGCCTTTTCAAGGTATAATTTAATGATCCATCTTTTCTTTTTTCGGATACTATAGACCTCCATAGTTTCTTTTGCTATTAAAATAGGATCCAAGATTTGGCACTCTTCCAGAAAGCCACATTGTAATGGAGAAGTATGTTAGGATTCTAACAATAAAACACAAAATATCCTAACCAAATGGCTAAATAGAGGCATCACTCTGTAAATCTTTATTTATGTAAAAGCCAAAACACATTCAACAGTAGTAGATATGAAAAATAAAGGAAGAACAACATAGAAAACTTACCCAGCTTCTTTATACGGGGCTGGATACCCTCAGGCTACAGCAGCCTTTACTCTCCTTGAAATAACCAAAAAAGACCTAGCCTCCCCTACCCCAACATTACATATTTATACCTCTCTCTCTCATCCCTCCTGGCAGGCCCCACCTGCACGATCCTCTCCCATTATTCTCTCATCATTGGTTGCTAAGGAATTTCTCTTTCTACCCTTCCTTTTATAGGTATAGATAATAGGAGATCTTACAAAGTAATACCTGGCCTGACTTTCTTTAATCTTTCTGCGAGAACCTTTCCAAACAACTTATAAATTAATGTTGAAACAACTTATGAGCCACACTGTAATGACCTTCCTTCTCTTGACCGAACTTCAATAATCGACAACTTATATTTATCCACATAATCAGCAAAACTCTTAATTTGCCACTACCTTCAAACAAAGACCCAGCCAATTCCTTTTGAACTCCATAGTGCCTTTATAATACAACTGGCAATCTCTTCTCTTTTGGTCTCTGGAATCAATGCTCTATCTGGATTAGCTTTCTTCAAAATATTTTTAATAGCCAATTGTTTCGAATAGCCCATGAATCCTCTAGTGTTCCATGATATAATCTCCATCTTTGCTACCTCTGCCTTATATCAATTCATTTCACATGCTGCCAAGAAAGGAACCAACTCTTGAGGGGGAAGGATACTTACACTGGTGACTGATTCAACTTCCATGAATTCATCTTCTAGGTTCTCAACTTTTTTTAGACAAGAAGTATCTTGCACAAAATTAAAGAATGAACCAGAAAGTTTGGAGGAGGATTGAGAAAATTTATTACTTAAGGAGGAAGGCAGTACTGACCTTTTGCCAACTGAATTTGGAATTTGTATCTTCACACAACTTTCCTCTAATAAATCAGAATTAGCCAAGCTCATCCAAATGTTGCGAAAAGAAGTTCTCCCTTTGGTATAGGTCTTGAGGTGCTTAGAAAAATTTCTGGCATGAAATGGAATAGCTTTCATTGCAGATGATATTTTAGTCTTGGGAGAGGCTGGTAATTTTGGTTGAGAACTGAAAACAGGAGATGGCCCGCAAGTGAAGTTCCTTGATGGAGGAGAGGACTCTGATTCTTCCTCCAATTCGTCAGAATACCAAAAGCCATTGGAATTCTGATTAATAAAATTCTTGGGGCCTACCATCTGTGTGTCAGCTTTTAAAATGTCTGCAGATACATTAAGTTTGAAACAATCTGGTTGGGGAGGGCTAGGTGAGCTGTTTTTTGAGATAATAAAATGTCGGCTGGCTGCCTTTTCTTCTTTCGAGGTCTGTTTTTCTCTCTTTTCTGTTGAAGTCTTTTCCCCTTCTAAGTACGTGGAGATGCCAACTATACCCAAATTTGAATTTTTCCTTCTGAAAATTATTTTTTCCGGCGAGGATTCAAGGGCTGAAACTCTTTCCGGTCGAACAAGGTTTTCTTCTTCATCACCCAACTTCCTAAGTACTTCGAAAGGATTTCTTGAGATGGATGGGGCATTCTGTTTGAGAAAATTCAGGTATCTGGGAGACCATCACTTTGGAGCCCTTCATCTAACATCACTGAATTTATTCTACATAAATCAATAGGATTGGAAAAATCACTTTGAAATAGATCAGATTGGATTATTACAGGAGCTTCTATGGGTTCAAAATCCCCAAAATTAAGGGAAAAATTTCCTCAGTTCTCACTCTTTAATTCTATAGTTGCAGAATCCGCAAAGATTTTTCCGAACTTTAATTCTTGCTTCAGAGAACTTGATCAGATTGAGTGTTTCTAAGATTATACTTTCTAGTCCACCAAAGTAGCTTAAGGCTATAATTGAATTTTCTTTCAACCACCAGCTTAAACTTTTTGGTGAATCGGTAGTTTAATATTTATATTAATATTTTATAAAAAAAGTATACAGCTAATGCCATATAAAATAAATAAAGAAATACTATAAAATCTACATCCATAAAATATGCATGTGAACACATATCAGAAGATGGATATTCGTAAGTTAGAAAGACCGATAACAAAATGTCATAATTAAACAACAGCATTAATATTATGGGTAGTTTCAAGCTTCATTTGTCTATTCTAGGTAGGGATATTGAATAACTCTTAAGAATAATATAAAGATTGAATCCCTAAACTTCAGGTGCTTGCTAGTATACAACCTAAAAGTTCAACAGTTAAAGAAACTGATTAATCATTTTTGGCAGGATGTCAGATTCGCCTTTTGAAAGCCTACATGAGTAGAGCCAGCCAAATAAGCCAAGCAAGATATGCCTCTTAAGGAATATGGAGAAGTTCAGTGACTGGGTATGTATATGATAAGCCTTAACCTCAATTTTATTTATCAATAATGGAGGGAAGGAATCAGAAGCTTCTCTAGCTCTTCAGAATTGAGGTCCTCTGATGCCACATTTACACTTCCAAATTCTTGACAAAAATTTTGTGTACACTGATTGGTTGGATTTTTAGGATAAATACTTGATAAAATTTCATGCTTTGAATTGGCTAAAGAGCATCCTTGAGAGCAGGTATCGTATACATCACTTTTAGGATCAAGATTTTTGTTAGAGTGGGAATGGAAATGGTCCAGATTGACTCCTTTTACTTTCTTTGACGTCAGGGAAGAAAGTGATGCTTCCCAAACTCTCTTTGCGCTATGTTTAGAGCAAGAACAATGTGTCTCATCCAAATTACCAAGAGTATTGGATAATTTTGCAATACTAGCTGTCGTGTTGTTCTCTATTTCTGCTAAAGAAACTGGACCGTTGTTGTCATGCACTGCATCCTGGTTTAAATAAACCGTTATGAGATAATTAAGCAACATATGGAGAATAATTTGAATTGTACTATCTTGTGGAACAAAACCTGAATTACACATACCCTGAATTTCATTTTCTTCTCCAAGGGGCACTAAAGTTACAAACTCGTCATGTTGAAAATTCAAATTTTGAATGGTATGCTGATCAGTTGCATTTGAAACGTTGCAACCTCGATTGGCAACACTGATTCTTGCAACACTGATTCTTTAAGAACGTCTTTAAGTTATGGGGAGTTCCATCAAGCATTGTGAGTGACAGGGATGGTAGATTCATTGGTACTCTCTGGACCGAACTATTCGCCTTCTTGGGGACACGCCTAAATATATCCTTAAGCTGCCATCCTCAGACGAATGGCCAAACTGAAGGATTCAATTGTATGCTTAAGGAATATCTACTACATTTTGTTGATTTTGGACAAAAGAATTGGGCCTAGTTGATGGATGTGGCTCAAGTTTTGAGCGGAAGACCAACTCTTCATAGAGTTTAAAGCAAAGCAAATTTGATTTAGAGGACATCAACATCAGCATCTCACCAGAAAATACGAAGGGCTGTGGAAGTTCTGAAGAAAATTGGAAATTCATCCTATAGGGTATCGTTGCCTGCATGGATAAAAAATCATCTAGTAGCTCATGTGAGCAACTTGAAACCTTACCATCAAGATCCAGATGACCAGTAGTGCAACAATGGTGTATGGTCATCTAGTGACCTAAAGCAGAAAGACAATAAAGAAATGGAAGAAATCCTTCCTAAGAGAGTGAGGAAGGGTATACCCATGAAGAAGATACATGAATTCCTACTGAAGTGAAAGAACCTCCATGTGGAAGAAACACGTTAGGAATGTGCTGAAGACCTTGGAGCGTGAAAGAAGAAGATCGAGGAATTCTAGCTTCGCCAATCGACAGGGACGTCAATTGTTTAAGTGGGGAAGAATGTAACAAGCATGCTTGTCCAGGGCGCTGTTTACTTATGGCCGCATGCCCAAACACCCCCAATTTACATTGTTTTCATGTTTTGTATTTAGTTTTACTTTTTGCTTTCCTTTTTATGTCATAAACCTTGGGTGTGACTTGGCTTTTTCTTATGCAAGCCTACCAGAACTAAAAAAGTCTAAAATGTACTATAGATGGGACATAGTAGTTGAATCCCTGCCCAAGCCTTGTTGCACTCTTCGCAATCAAAGTTTTTCTTTGCAATTGACAGTCTTCAATGCTTGCTTTAACGATATTTTCATTGAATTTCTTTCTTCTCACGTTTTATAAAACATTTTCTCAAGAACCTGAAGAGAGGCTACATCGTATCATGTGTTTGTCTGTGGTTTTTGGATTTTGATCAGCTAACTTGTTGTCTACGTAAAACAAGTGCAACATAATCGCGCCTCTCGTGTTTGAAAGCTCGCGATTGTGACACAAGAAAATGCACTAGCCAAGAATGCACATGAGGAGGGCTATACGAAATGCCAAGCACGCAACCAAGTGAGGTTCACAATGTGCTTGTGTGTGAGGTTAGCACGCGGGCATGCCCAACACGCATGAAAAGCCTCTTGTGAGATCACACACAGTAGCCAGCGCCCAACCAAGGCCCTGCCACCCACCCATTCGTGTCAGGCAGTGTCATATTGCGTGTTGAGCTATTGGTAATTTTTTGAGTTTTTTAAGTATACTTTTGATATTTTCTTGGCAAAAGATAATTAATTGTACTATTTTACCATTATTTCAAGACATGAGAAGATCATACAAATTTATAAACCAAGGATTTGAGCTTGTATCTGTGAGTGGAAAATGTTTTATTTAAAGTGATTTCAAGCATGTTCTTAAGTCATGATTTATGACGGATTTATGATAAAATATTTAAGTTATGTTATGAAAAGTCTTTCAAGCGTGTTATTGTTTAAAGGTATTTATTCTAGCATATTGTTTACTCTTCAAAATGCATAATATTCAAAATGTTTTCCCACTTTCTAGGTAGAGATCGTGTCCTCTAAGCCTAACTTGTTGCTACCTGTCTACTGAAGGATTTCATTTTGTTATCGTATGTGTCATGTTATTTTGTACTAATGATAAATTAGTCTTTTGTGCTATCAGACTTAGGCTTTTGGGAAGGTTTTATAAGGTTTTGTTCTAGATAAAGAAGATTACGTTTTTTCTATGTAAAACTTGTCTAAGGTTGTTAAATGAAAAAGGTTTAGCCCAATTGGTTTTAGTAAAACTTATGTGTTATGTTTCCGCTATTGTTTAGAGTTTAAACGTTCAAGCTAAGGGTCAAATGGTGTCGTTCTTGACGTGGGTGCTATCGATTGGCTTCACGCCATATCTCGAGCCACGCAAGTAGGTGCTCATGGTGGGGGGTGATAGCCTAAGTTGGCTTATTAACGGTTAAAATGTAAACATGTCCATAAGAAAATAGTCGGCAAGGCCCATGTGGACCGACTGGTAAAGGTTGAAGAGCAAATGCTCTACCTAATGAAAGTTCCTAACTCAATTCGCTTCTTGGAAACCCGCCTTGAAGAAATTTTTTAGAAAGCTGATGCTATTAATTAAACCACCACCCAAAATCTTAAGCTAGTGATTAAAAGTAAATTTAATTATATATCACTAACAATCCCCCACTTATGGGTTCGAAATATCTAAAAGGTCCAACAAGTGAACATCAATTTTAATTGGGAAGGAAACACCAATACAGGGACTTGAACATAAGACCTTTTGGACCACCTGCTCTAATACCATATTAAACCCCAAATTCACCCAAAAGCTTAAGCTAGTGGTTGAAGGTAAATTTAATTATATATTACCAAAGTATGAGGTTTCATCACAATACCAATTGGCAATGAGAGGAGTAGCTCATCTATTTTATAAGGAGTCTAAGTTTCCTTGGTTTTTCAATTGTGGGAACATGCCCCTTCAAGATGGTGCCTCTTTGGTTTCACCTATCTTGAACCAAATATCCGTTTAGGCTTAATGAGCTCTAATACCATATTGAAAGCAATATATACGAAACCAAAGCTTACGTGAAAACGTAAGAATCGAAAGAAAAGCATTGTGTTTGTAGTTTTATTATTTTTATGATAATTACAGACGTACAATTGGTGGTTTAATATATATCACTAACACTATTGCTGCAATGATCGATCATCTCGATGGATTACCCATTTAAGAGTTGTTGACAAGAGTTGACACTCTAGAATCAAAAGTTGTAAGAACTAGATGTTGTAATAAATGTCCTAAAACTCGTTGTAATCATAATCTATTCATTAAAGTCGTTATTGATACTATAATCTTAAAGCCAATAAACTAAGGACCCGAGTTATTATTAAGTAAACTTGAACTTTATGTAGAGACATAAAAGTTGATCAAGTTTAAGTATAGAGCCTAAATAGTATAGATTGTACGAATACAGTTAGGCACCTTATTCCAGGACACAATGAATGCAGTCTGCTTTGTATTTAGTATAAACGATGTGATCCTAAATCCTAGAGACATGAAAGTGTGGACATCCTATGTAAAGAGTTTACAAAAGACTAGAACCATGAAATAGTCACTTTTAAGTTATAACATCGTTAACTTTGAAAAACTTACTATTTCATTGATAGATATCAAATATAACTTAATCTTAATACTGAGCTAACTATAAGCTTCTGTTCTCACCAGCATGCTTGTTTAAGGCGTTGTTTATCTATGGCCACATGCCCAAATACCCCCAAATCACCTTTTCTTTATGTCTTGTATTTAGTTTAGTCTATTGCTTTCCTTTTTATGTCATAGACCTAGGGTGTGAGGTGTCACACATTTTCATTTGCAAACCTGTCAAAGCTCAAAAAGTCTAAATTGTACTATAGAAGAGAGACCCAATAGTTGAATCCCCAACCATGTCTTATCGTATTCTTTATAATCAAATTTTTATTTGCATTGAAAGTCTTCAACGCATTCTTTAATGATGTTTTTAATGATATTCTCTCTCACATTTTATAAAACAATTTTTTCAAGAACGGGAAGGGAGGTTATATCATATCGTGAGTTTGTTCGTGATTTTCAGATTTTACATGACTGACTTATTGACTGAGCAAAACAAGTGTTCTACAATTGCCGTTCCATGTTTGAAAGATTGCGATTGTGGCACGCAGAGTGTCACAAGTGTGCTTGTCCAAGGCATTATTTTCCTATGGTCCGCATGCTCGAATATCCTCAAACCATTTTCTTTTATGCTTTGTACTTAGTTTAGTCAACTGCTTTCTTTTGTTGTCACCGACCTAAGGTGCGTCGTTTCGCAATTTTCATATGCAAGGTTGTCAATGCTAAAAAAGTTTAAGATGTATTGTAGGGGAGGCATGGTAAT
Organism: Cucumis sativus; assembly: GCF_000004075.3. NCBI lineage: Eukaryota > Viridiplantae > Streptophyta > Magnoliopsida > Cucurbitales > Cucurbitaceae > Cucumis > Cucumis sativus. Next base: position 12,242,679 of record NC_026658.2, read on the forward strand.
TGAATCCCCAACTAAGCCTATTTGTGATTTTTGCAAATCTAAGCTTTCTTTGCAATTGACAATATTCAATTTTTTCTTTAAGGATGTTATCATTGTTTTTCTTTATCTCTCACGTTTTATAAAACCAATTTCTCTCAAAAGATGAAGCGAGGCTACATCGTACAACAAGTTTTGTCCACAACTTTCAAATTTCACAAGGTTGCCTTGTTCATCAATTTAGAACAAGTGTTGCACAATCACCCGTCCCGTATTTGAAAAGTTGCATTTTGTGACAAGTGGTATTAAAGCTTTTAGCTCCTTGGCTAAGCGAGATGCAATTATGTCGACAATGAAACAACTATCAAAGTTGCAATCTGAGCGACTGACTGAGATTGAAGAGGAATTCTTGGATATGAAAGAATTGCCAAACGAAGTAAGATTTCTCCAGACCTAACTTGAGATGTTTAAAGAAAAAGTCAGAGAACTAGACGCATTGAATGCCTAAATAGACAAACTACCCATAAATGAATTGGCGCTGAGGGTTGATTCGTTAGAACATAAAACCACCAAAGTAGGTAGTTTTGAACGTGGAAGTAGCTCTTCAAGTTCTATCGCACAAATGGAAGAGCGTGTCGAAGAGTTTGACTTTTGACAAGCTCCAACATAATCAGTTATATTTCAAGAAAGAGAAAAGTGTTTTTGCTAAATAGCGTATCAATTTTCTGGGTCACATCATCGAATGTAGAAAGATTTGAATGGACGAACATAAGTTGTGAGCTATTAAGGAGTGGAGAGCCCCCACTTCCGTGAAAGAGTTACGTTTCATCCTTCAATATATTCTAAAATAGGGTTCACCTACTATCCTCAAGATTCAGTACCGGAGAAAGAAATAGATGGAAAAAGAAATGGGCTTGGTAATTTTTTTTTCTATGTAAATAAGAAAAAGAAATCCAATTTGGTACAAGAGCCCAAATTCAATAGCCAGCCCATCAAATGAGGTCAACGACCCTATTTATAAGGATTTTCCATGCAAAATTGCATGTCCATGGAATACTAAAGCCCAACAACTCAAAGCTCTATTTCTAATATGAAATTCGATGGCTATAACACATATACTTGTCAGTTTCTCTCTCTTCTCCCAATTCGAACAATTCGACTTATTCCATCACACTATTTTAAGTTTATTCCATATGAGCTAGCAAGGGAAACTAATGGACCTATATATCATGGACTCCAATGATTCAAGATTAATTGACAAATTCTTATAGACTGAGTTAATCAACATTCGTTAACTAACGGGTCATTCATGTATGTACTGGAACGATTCAGAATCACCTCGTTTGTACTAACTACAAAGCGGGCGGCATCCACAGTTTCTCTGAAAAAATCTGGGTTACTACAACGTCACCACGATGTACAATTTTCCTGATAAGATGGTACTTACGTTCGATATGTTTTCCCCGTTTACGGCTTTTAGGTTCTCTTGAATTTGCAACTGCACCACTGTTGTGACAGTATAAAGTGATTGATAGATGCATATTTGGAACGACTTTCAGATCTGTCAAGAATTTTCTTAGCCATAATGCTTCTGTTGTTGCTTCAAAAGTTGCTACGTATTCTACCTCCATTGTGGAATCAACTATACAAGTTTGTTTTATGCTTCTCCAAACTACTACTCTTCTATTTAGAGTGAATACTAATCCTGATGTAGACTTTCTAGCATCTTTATCAGTTTGAAAATCATAATGAGTGTATCCAGTAAGGATCAAATCTTTTGTACCATACACGAGAATGTAGTGTTTTGTTCTTCAAAGATATTTTAGAACATTCTTAACGGTTGTCCAGTGATCACGTCCAAGATTGGACTGATATCTACTGACCATCCCTACTAAGTACAAATGTCAGATCTAGTACACAACATTGCATATATCAAACTTCCAACAGCGGAAGCAAGGAAATTTTCTCATATCCTCAATTTCTTGAGGTGTCTTAGGACATTGTTCCTTTGACAAATGAATTCCGTAGATGTATAATAGCATACCCTTTTTGGAATTCTACATTTTATATCTAGACAACATTTTGTCTATATAAGATGCTTGAGACATGGCTAGTGTTTTGTTCTTGCAGTTCTGTACAATTTGGATCTTAAGAATGTATTGTGCATTTCCCAGAACTTTCATTTGAAATTGCATAGCTAGCCATTTCTTGATATTAGTATGAAATCCTATGTCCTTTTCCAATAAGTAGAATATCATCTACATACAAGACTAAGAATACTACAATGGAATTGACGACCTTTTTTGTAAACATAAGGTTCGTCAACCTTTTGTATCAAAGCCATAAGATTTGATCATAGTATCAAATCTTATATTCCAGGATCTAGATGTTTGTTTTAATCCATAAATGGATTTTTGAATCTTACAAACCTTTTGTTATTGATCTTGATCTATAAACTCTCTAATTGAGTAATATAGATACTCTCTTCAAGATTGTCATTCAAAAAAAGTTGTCTTGACATCCATCTGCCAAATTTCATAATCATAAAACGTGTCGATGCATAAGACTATTCTAATTGACTTTAGCATGGCAACGATAGAGAAAGTTTCTTCATAGTCTATGTTAGAAAGAGACATGCATAGTGGAAAAATGGAATACAAAATTACCCTAATTGCACCTATTTAACTTGCAACCCTAAATTAAAAGAATTAGGGTTTAGGAAATATTATACCTTTGTATCTATTCGAATATGAACGTCTATACCTCTCACAAAATTCCAAAAGTTTTTGAAACCAAAATGTAACACCTTAAACTTAGGATTTGGAATTCGTATCTCCAGCATTCTCTACATCCTCTGCGACCTGGCAGCATCATCCTTACTATTCTTAAAAACTTATTAGAATGAAATTCCTCTTCACAAACCAACACGAAATCTTTCAGCATGCTTTTCCTCACTCACATGCATCCTAGGAAAATTTCCAAGAGGTCACCCAACATAGAATTTCTTCAAGCTAAGCACGCTTAACTCTGAAGTCCCTATAATCGAGCCACAAAAAAAAAAAGGTTCACATTGTTGGTATAGGTATAAGTTTAATTCTTTTCAGTCTTTCTTAACATGACTTTCATGTCCTCAAGGTGCACCTTGTCGGTATACTTGTTGATTTCTCTCTCTTCTCTCAATTCGAACAATTCGACTTATTCCATCACAATGTTCTAAGTTTATTCCATATGAACTAGCAGGGAAACCTAATGGACTTATATATCATGGGCTCCAACGATTCAAGATTAACTGGTTAAACTCTTTTAGACCGAGTTAATCAACATTCGTAAACTAACGGGTCATTCCACTAAAGTCTCGCAGTTGCACTCCCCTCACTATAGATATATTCTTGTCCATTTAATATAACCATGATCAATAAGTTTAATCCTTCACATGTTATTCGTAACCTCGAATGGATCAAATTACTGTTTTATCCTTGAGACTACATCTTATTTCTTAAGTCTCATTGATCCACTATTGAACAATTGGTTTAAGGTCCAACCTATAAACTTAATCCCTCTCAGGCTAATGTGAGGGTGGGGCCCCTTGTTCAAGACTTGGATTCAGTGCTTAAGAGAACAACCTATCTACTAATCTAAAACAGGTAGAAGTGAATTTTGTCTTGCATCCTATGTTCCCAGCCATTCATCTGATCTTACCCTTGAAATAGGAGGCTTATTGGGAGAACGTTGATGAGATACCCTCACCTATGCAGATGTAACCCTAAAACAAGTAGAAGTGAATTCAGTCTTATGTAAGTACTTTACAGTGCTTAAGAGAACAACCTATCTACTAACCCTAAAACAGGTAGAAGTGAATTCTGTCTTGCATCCTATGTTCCCAGCCATTCATCCGATCTTACCCTTGAAATGAGAGGCTTATTGGGAGAACGTTGATGAGATACCCTCACCTATGCAAATGTAAGGATAATCTCATGTGAACTGGAGTTCATAGTTAGCTTAGGATTAAGATTAAGCTACCTAAGTCATCAATAAACGAAATAGTCAGTTCTAAACAGTAAACGGTGTTATAACGTAAAAGTGACTATTTCATGGATCAGTCTTATGTAAGTACTTTACATAGGATGCCCCCACTTTCATGTCTCTACATGAACAATTTAGGATCACCTCGTTTGTACTAATTACAAAGCGGGTCACATCCGTAGTTTCTCTAAATAAGGCACTATAGACTATTTAGGCTATATACTCGAATTTGATCCGCTTTTATGTCTCGACATAAAGTTCAAATGTATTAAAAAATAGCATTAAGACTTAGTTTATTGGATTTAAGATTATAATTTTAAATTTTTCAATAACGATTTTATTGAACTGAATATGATAACAAACTACGAGTTTTAGGACATAAAATCCCAACATATGTATTTTTGCCTCTAATAATAATGTTGAAAGATGTTTGTTGTGGTTTCATATGGGTGATATCTCTTCTGGTTGGACATAGTCAGGTTTTGTAATGGGTGACTTTAACGATATCAAAATGCATTTTGAGGCTTTTGATAGGTCTTCTGTTCCTATGGATATGGAGGAGTTCGATATGGCTATTTGTGAGGCTTATTTAGTTGAACCTATACATAGGGTAACTGGTTCACCTGGACTAGAAAGGTTCATGGGTTGGTTTGATAAAACGGTTTAATCGTATTCTGGTTAATGGTGTTGGATTACTGCATGGCCTTCGGGTATTTCTGATCACTCCCCTCTTATTTTATCCCAACTTTTAGCAGAGACAGTGGGTAGTTTCTTTTTGTTTCTTCAACCATTGGGTTGAGGATTCTTTGTTTATTGATATTGTCTCTTCGATTTAGAGTCGCCATGTAGGAGTTTCTCTGATTGTGAGTTTCGTGAGAAATTTACATAACCACAAGCCTACCCTCCATAGACAGTTTGGTAAGCACATTAGAGCCTAAGTGAGGAGGTTCGTATTGCTAAAGAGTCCATGGATAAAGCTCAGAGAAAGGTTGGGCAAAATCCTATGTCTGATGTTTTGAGTCGCCAAGCAGGTCTTGCCATTTTGGCCTTTTGGACGGCTGTTAGATTGGAGGAAGCCTTCATGTGTTAGAAGTCCAAGAGGTTTGTGAGTTGCCTTAGAACTTGTGTTACCTCCTCGATGTTCTCCATTATGATTAATGGCTCTTTCAAGGGTTTTTTAATGGGAGGAAAGGTTTGCGGTAGGGTGATCCTTTATCTCCTTTCCTTTTTATCGTGGTGATGGAGGTCCTCTCTCGTATGTTGAATCGGCCTCCTCCGAGCTATCAGTTTCACAGGCATTGTGAGAAGGTTAGCTTAACTCATCTGACCTTTGCTAATGATCTTATGATTTTTTGTGCTGCTGATGATTCCTCTTTGAGTTTTATTAACGAGACTATTCGAAAGTTTGGTGATCTCTCGGGGCTATTTACTAATCTTAGTAAAATTTCTATGTTTGTTGTAGGGGTTAATAGTGATGATGTTTATCGTTTGACTACCAGTTTGGGTTTTGTCCTCAGGCATCTCCCTGTTCGTTATCTTGGGCTTCCTTTACTTTCTGGGAGGTTACGACCTACTGATTGTGCTCTCTTATTCAACGTATTACTAGTCAGATTCATTCTTGGTTTGCTAGAGTTTTATCATTTGCAGGTAGATTGCAACTGGTTCGATATGTGCTTGATAATCTTCAGGTTTACTAGGCTAACGTGTTTGTGCTGCCTGTGAGTGTGCATCATGAGGTTGATAAAATCTTGAGGTCTTATCTTTGGAGGGGTAAGGAGGAAGGTAGAGGAGGTGTTAAGGTGGCGTGGGCTGAGGTGTGTTCCTTTTGAGGAGGGTGGTCTTACTATTCTTGATGGGTCTTCTTAGAATGTTGTGAGTACTATGAAGAATCTTTGGTTGTTGCTGACTAGTTCGAGTTTTCTATGGGTTGCTTGGGTGGAGGCTTATATTCATAAAGGAAGGTCATTGTGGGAGGTCGATTCTTGTGTTGGTCGGTCTTGGTGTCTTTGCGCTATCATGTGTAAACAAGATAGTCTAAAAGAGCATGTTCAGATGGAGGTTGGGGATGGTAGGCATTGTAAACTGTGCCTGGATCCGTGGTTGAAGGGTGGTCCTATCCTTCAACAAGTTGGTGAGAGAGCGCTTTATAATGTAACGAGTAGATAGGAGGCTAGGCTCTCTAAGTTTATTGGTTCGAAAGGGGAGTGGAGGTGGTCGAGGGTGGATTTTGATTTGATTAATTTATGGGATAGGGTTCAAGTTGTAAGTTCGTGTCCTAATGTTGGTGATAGGTAGGTTTGGGTTCTTGGTCGTCATAGTGGTTTTTTGATTGCTAGTGCATGGGATACTATTCATTCTCGTAGTGTTAAGGTTCGTTGGACAGGTTTCTTGTGGGGTGGGGATTGAGAGTCTCGTTATCATTTGTTTTTTCATGTCCTTTTGGGTGTGATATTTAGTCTCGGGTCCTTTAGGTTATGGCTTCCTCTCACAGGATTGGGTATTGGGGGGTTGAGTTGTTTGGGTTTGTCATTAGAGTATTGGTAAGGGTGTGAGAAGGAAGTTGTGGTATGTTCTCTGGTGTGCTACGATTTATTTTATGTGAAAGGAGCATAATCATTGTCTCCATGGTGGTCAAGCTCGTTTGCTCATTGTTCTGTTTCAGCTTATTCCATATTGTATCAGTGCTCGTGTTGTTTATTTGCGTGAGGATGCTTATGGTATTATTTAGCTTGTTTTGTTTTGATTTTTGTTTTATCTGCTTGTTCTCGGGCTGTGGGGTTGTTTGGACTTTTTATGTTTTTGTTGCTCTTAATTTTGTTGGGTTTATTATTGTTCTTTCTTTTGATACTCTGGATTCTTCCTGTTTTTGTGAGCATTGTTCGCTCTTGTGAGGTCATCCTTGTTATATTATGATATTAACTTTTCAAAAAAAAAAAAGATAATGCAATTCAACTTTAGATAGAAACATGATTCAAATTTTCATTTCAAGAAAATACAAGGGGACAGAACTCAAGGATTATGTGGATCACAAAACTTGAATTACTAGAATCTAAATTTCCATATGTTAGATATCATCAGAAGCAGTTAGACCAAAAGTTAATTATCAATATGTTAGTTCACAGGAACTGCATAATCAAGCACATAAACATCCACATTGTCATTCATTGTAGGCAGCTTTGATACACAAAAAATATGGATATTTTCAGAAGTTCAAGCATACACAAAAAACATATCCTTGTCAGAAAATAGCCAACTAAGAAAGAGAAGTTCAAGATTTATATACAAAGTGCAGCTGCAAAAGGACAAGCAAGATGCCAGAATCTATATATATATGCAGTCGGATATTAATTGGCAAGTACTAACAGCAAAGGTACCAAAATAAAACTGTATCAATTTATCTTGTCTAAAACTAAACAGTATATGTAAATCTTGCAAACAAACAAGTTTTTTGAATCAAAACTGTCAAAAGATTTTGATTCAAGTGATAAGTGGATTGTGATCTTTTGTGTCACCCATCCATTCCTCCTGTTTTAACCATTTAAATCAATAAATAATTTTATGTTCAAACATAAGTTGGACAACCTTTGTTAAAGAACTGCTTCCCAAAACAAATAGCATTAACCACCCTTTTTTAATTCAACACATGGGAATAGAGATCGAATCTCTAATTTTTTGGTCTAAGGTACCTTTCCTAAACTTGTCGAATTCCATTTTCTACACCAACTTTAATTCGACCTCCCACGAATTCTCTTCTTCTAAGGATTAACTTTTCTCTAAGGCTCTGCACTCTACTAAAAAGCCTTGATCTTCTTCCCCCCAATGTTTTCATAAACTTCTTAAGACAGACCTTGGCCTTGGTTAGGCTCGGATCTCCTTGGATTATCACCTTCTTCCCCTGATATGTAAATGTTAACATCAGATTCTTCCAATTCACTCCAGTCGTTCCCAAGGAATACAATCACTGCATTCCAAGTATGGCAACTACCCTCCCAACTTCAAGGATAAAAACTCATTCACTACCTTCTAGTCTCCCAGCATTAACTCAACATCTTCACAAATTACCTTCCCTTTGACTACAGTGCCCGAGCCCAAAATGACTCCATAATTTGACGTTTCTCTTGTACTCAGTTACAACTCTTTCACTATTTTTTTCTGAAATGAAATTGCGTGTGACTCCACAATCAATTAGTATTATAGCCACCTTCCCTTGTATCATCTCTTTTACCTTCATTTTCCCTAGGTTGGATAATCCCACCACATAATTAATGGATAATTCCACCATCATTTGACTCTCCTCTACGATCTCAGGGGCATTCAATTCTTTCTGATCAATTCCTCCTTCTTCAATAATTTCATACTCCTCGCCTTCTTCCTTCACAACAATCATTCGCAATTCCCTTTGCTCTTTCATCTTGCATTTGTGGTCATGAGAATATTTCTCATTACAGGAAAGCACAATCCCTTCTTTCTAGATTGAAATTCAGCATCAAATAAGCGCTTCGTCTGTCCCTCTTTCCGTACTTCCTCTTTTGTTGTTCCTCGTAGAGTAATAGTTCTCATCGGCCAATTCATTCCTCCTTTACTTTCTTCTGTATTCGCAATGGTATTAGCCTTGGTGCTATTATGGGAGTTTATCACCTTTTCTCCAGAATATCCAAAAAGATTTGCTTCCTGACGTATATCTTCCTTGTTCTCTACCTTTTGCGCAATTCGTATCATTTGTGCTAATCCCTTCGACTCACATAAATCCATCTCGCCTAGATCCACAGTTTCAATCCGACATAAATGTCTCTTTACCACCTTCTCTAATAGGTCCGACAAAGGAGCTACGCACTTATCGAATAAATTTTGATATTCCTTTATCGTTGTCTTTTGTTGAATTTGCAAGAACCTTACATACAACGATTCCTCCTAACGGATCGAAATCGCACCAATAATCTTTCCTTCATATTCACCCAATCTACAAAGTTCTCTCGTTCTTCTTGAGAACGGTAAAAGTTCAATGCTAGTCCCTCAAAACTAATAGTGGATACAGTCATTTTCTCAAATTCAGTAAGTTTATGAATGTTCAAATACCTCTCTACGCAAAACAGCCAAGAATCGGGATCATCTCCATTGAATATCGACATCTCCACCTTCTTAAACTTATTGCAGTCACTATTACTTTCATCATCTATTTTCTTTCCTTCCTTCCCTGTTTCGTTCTCCCATCTTGGTCACCCTTCGCCTTCGTCCACATTCTTCGTCGATGAATTGTGCATTGTTGTCGATTCCATAATTCGTAACATCATCTGATTCTACCTCTCCATATTTTTGGATATTTTGGCCAACGTCTTTTCGATCACCAGTATCTTACTAATCTCTTTCTTAATGTCTTGTATTTCCTGGTCAAACGTCTCCATCTCTTCGATCCGAGTCTGAACCATTTGCATTCTTCTTGCCCGAGATCAATGCTCTGATACCAATTTGATGGAAACCACTCTTGGAATGAAATTGCTACTATATTATTAATGATAGAATAGGAATGAAATCCTAATTACATTATGAAATCCCACTCCTGTTATCCTCTCTCTCAAGGAAGAATAGAAATTCACTTTCTCAAACAAAACCTAACTTTCCCGCCCACGATTACTTTTTATTTATACTAACAATAAGGTAACTAACCCTCACATGCTATTCATGTGCACGTGATATATTTTTTTTAATTTCTTTGTCCCTCTTCCGCTGTACAGATGTAATATAGGGGTCTATCAGATTCCTCCTCTTTTCAAAGCCTCCAATCAAACTCAATGCTAAGTTTGACTGCTCCCTTCAGAGTGACGACCCTCATTTTCCCCCTTCCGTGGTTTGGGGAGGATTCCTCCTCTTTTTAAAGCCCTCAATCAAACTTGATGCTATGTTTAGAACGCTAAGAATAGGTGGTCTAGTTTTGGTTAGGCCAAAAGTGAAATTTTCCCCCAAAAGCACTAATAGTTAGGGAACTCAACACATTCTACTTGACTTATTCGACTTGACTCTCTAATTTTTATGAGCTTTTTTCAATGCATATTGCATATGTTTTTTTATAGTTGTTGATTGTCTCACATTTTTATGGTTTGCATTTACAAGCCTCTTTTTTCTTTCTTTGGTATGAAATATGGTAATAGGCCTTGCTAGAACCGGTGGGGTAATCTCTCTATGGTTCTACACTTAGTTTCAAAGTTTGATTACTCCCTTCGAAGTGACAACAAGCCTCGTTTTCCCCTATTGTGGATCAGAGAGGATTCCTCCTCTTTTCAAAGCCCTCAATCAAACTCAATGCTAAGTTTAACTGCTCCATTCGAAGTGACAACAAGCCTTGTTTTCCCCTATTGTGGATCAGAGAGAATTCCTCCTCTTTTCAAAGCCCTCAATCAAACTCAATTAGAGTAAAAAAGGAAAAATTTTCATCTCGGGCGCGTGTACCTCACACGCGTCTCTCTAGGATTTCCAAGTTCTCTCACTCGGGTGGTGAAGGAGGCGAACGGCTGGTGAGTGCTGCGGTCAGCAAGGGATCAAATTCGAAGGTAATTCGTTCGGTTTTGGCAGATTGAATGTGAAAACTAATGTCATTTGGTATCCATTTCGAAATTGATTACAATTGATCAATTGAACCATTACGAATGATATTCGTTTTGATTCGGGAGAATTAACGTCTGTCTAGAAATTGTTTAAATCGATTTCCAAGCTGAATTGATTTGAACTATCTTGAAAGTATTGCGTGTGGTACGAATCGATTTATTGGCTATCAGTTCTGGGTTTGAAGACCGTGATTTAATTCACTCGCTGAAGGGATCTCACATGAATCTCCTCGGTTGAATTTCAATTCTTTTTGAGTTCATTCGTGTTCCCAGATTGGGCCGAAAAGATCATCACGGGTGTTGGGTTGATGTCCTAAGCATGAAACGATGAAGAAATTATCCAGTGACATTGAGGAGGTGAAGAAACTGTGATGTCAAGCCTTCAACGCGTACATGATATGGCGGCGAACGACCGAAGGGCGGCGACTGCAAAGGCTGACCTAATTTCTGTGAGGAAGAAATGGTCGGACATGAGTGGACCCGAACCGGTTTACGTGAACCGTGAAACATATAAAAACTAAAATACAGGAAATGGACCGAGCGGAGATGGTCCCATGAAGATTGTTGGCCCAAATGTGGGCCGATTGTTTTGAATGAAAACGTGATGAAGCCAGTGAGCCGGTAAAGGGGCTGAAGCCGAATGGTGTGGACACATTTACGAATGGAATTGGTCATGGATTTCTGGTTGATGGGCCATCGTTGAATGATGGGCCGCCCATCTCACTCGAAACTGGATCTCACAGAAGGAGTGCTTACCTGCTGGTGCTTCAAGTGTTCAGCATGTTGGGCAAATTGCAACAGCCGAAGGATATGGACCTGGGCTGGATGCTATTGCAAGTGCCCCAAAGATTGGGCCGGTTGATGGGCATTTGAATGATGGGCCAGCCATTAGAGAATCGTTTGGTATTAATTCAAATGGTGGGCCGCCTGTTTCGATTCGTGGGCATGAGGTGCAGGCAAAAATTCATGGGCTTCCTTATTTGGCTCAACAAGAGGTTTCTCTATGACCTATACACCTCTGACTACCGTGGGAGAGAAAATTGTGGTGACCCCGTTTGAAGAAGTTATTAGTCAAGGAGTTAGAGTGTGGGAGAACTCCCTCGTCAGCCAATTAATTGATGCAAAATTGTTGTATCTAGTCATCTATCGTCTTATAGAGAAGATTTGGGGTAGAATTGAAATGCCAACAATTACTCTGATGGAGAATGGGCTCATCTGCTTTCAATTCAAACATCTGAAGTCGATAGAGTGGATCTTATCCCGTGGCCCATGGCACCTTGGAGGCAAACCTATGCTCCTCCGCAAATGGACTCCAGGTATAGTTCCTGAATCCTTTGTCTTTGATTCAGTTCATGTTTTGATAAAGTTAGGGAGGATTCCGTTGGAGCTATGGACGGATGCTGGTTTGGCTGTGGTAGCGAGTGCAATAGGAAAACCTCTTTCAGTTGATCTTGCTACTAAAGAGAGGCGTCGTCTTTCTTATGCCCGTATATGTGTGGAATTGAATGTGGACAGTATTATGCCTGCCGAAGTAACAGTCAACCTTAGAGGAGAGGAATTTATTGTAACTGTCACTTATGAGTGGAAACCGAAAAAATGTAACTTGTGTCGATCTTTTGGACACTCGCAGAACACCTGCCCTAAGAAAAGAGGCAATGAAGATAGTAAAAAGGAAGCTGCAAGTAAAGAGGTTCCTGTTAAAGAGGTTGTTCCTACTAAAGAGGTGGTTCCAATTTGTGGGGAGTATGAAGATGTTGTGTTGGAATCCTTCCAACACATGGAAGAAGGAGAAATTATTACCCATAAACTGCCTGAAAAGGTGGAGGTAAATTGGGAGGAATTTACCCCAGTTGACAGGAAAAATAGGGGAATGATCTCTATTTGGGACAGAGGGAAAAGGGCGGAAGTGAGTATCACTAACTCCTTTAACAACCTCATGGAGGTGGATAAAGGAGATAAATGGCCTTTATCTATAGTGGATGCCTCCCCTCCTCCCTTACGAGTAGATGACTCTTCTATGGTCCTTTTGAGTACTGCAGGTGATGTAATTCCTATGGAGAGGCGGCTCCCATACGACCTCATGGTTAGTTGGTGTACGTGGAACGTGCGGGGCCTTAATAGCCCTATAAAGTGTAGAGCGGTGAAGGACTTCTTAGCTGTGTCTACGGTGGGTTTCTGTTGCATCCTGGAGACTAGAGTTCGAGAGGAGAACTTTGTCTCGATATCTAGAAGATTTGTGATTCGTGGGGGTTCATTAGTAACTACAGCGATAGTGGAGCAGGTCGAATGTGGATTATGTGGAAACGTAACAGTTTTGTGTTCACGACTAACGAGGTTGTCGACCAGTTTATTTTTGGTGTAATAACAGATTTGATCTCTGGGGAGAAGGTAGAGGTTCTGTGTGTGTATGCCTATAATAGTAACATCGAGAGACGTGTTTTATGGAGGCAAATGGCTGAGATCTCTGCTGGTTGGAGAGGACCGGGTATGGTCTTGGGTGATTTTAACACCATCAGACTCCAGTCTGAAGCATTCGGGGGTGCTCCGAACGTGGGGGATATGGAGGAGTTTGACATGGCTATTCGAGAGGCGGACCTTGTTGAACACGCGGTCCAGGGGAACTGGTTTACTTGGACTAGTAAGATACATGGTCGGGTTTGATGAGAAGAGACTTGATCGTATCCTAGTGAATGATGAGGGGCTTAGTACATGGCCTAACATGAGGGTTAACGTCCTCCCGTGGGGTATTTCTGATCATTCTCCCATACTTGTCTATCCCAGTAATCAGCGAAGCCAACAAGTGGTCTCTTTTCGTTTCTTTAACCATTGGGTTCAAGAAGCGTCCTTTATGGATGTTGTGTCCTCTGCTTGGACCAAAGATACTAGAGTTTCTCCAATTGTGAATATTGTGAGGAACTTAAGAAATCTCAAGTCGATTCTTCGCAGACATTTTGGTAGGCATATCCGGACCATCAGTGAGGATGTTCGTCTTGCCAATGATACCATGGACCGAGCTGAAAGAGAGATGGAGACGAACTCTCTGTCGGAGGAGGCGAGTAATCACGCGAGCTTAGCCACGGTAAACTTTTGGAAAGCGGTTAGAGTGGAGGAAGCCGCTATGCGTCAGAAGTCGCGAACCAGATGGTTGAAGCTAGATGACCAGAATACTGCCTTTTTTCATCGATCTGTTCGATCAAGGCAGAGCAGCAATGCTTTGAGATCAGTTATTGACCCAGATGGAAATCGGTTGACTAACCATGATCAGGTGACTCAGGTGGTAGTGAATTATTTCAAAGATAGTCTGGGTTCTCAGAATATTAGCTATGGAGAGCTCTCTACTAGTATTGAGGAGATTGTTCAGTTTAGATGGACTGAGGAGTGTTGTCAGGCCCTCCAGTCGCCTATTGGCAGGGAGGAAGTGAGACGTGTTCTGTTCTCCATGGATGGTGGAAAGGCTCCAGGCCCTGATGGGTATTCAGTTGGCTTCTTCAAAGGAGCTTGGACGGTGGTTGGAGAGGGTTTCTGTGATGTCGTCTTACACTTCTTTGAGACCAATTACTTCCCTCAAGGGGTGAATACGACTGCTATTACACTTATTCCTAAAAGGAATGGTGCTGATCGATTGGAGGATTTCAGCCCTATATCTTGTTGCAGCGTTATTTATAAGTGCATTTCAAGAATATTGGCAGATAGGCTTCGTGTGTGGCTTCCTTCTTTTGTTAGTGGAAATCAGCCAGCTTTCATCCCTGGGAGGAGTATTATTGACAATATTCTTCTTTGTCAGGAGCTTGTAGGGGCATACCATTTGCACAGAGGTAAACCTCGGTGCACTATGAAGGTTGACCTCCAAAAAGCTTATGATTATGTTAATTGGGATTTCCTCTTTGGCCTGCTGATTGCCATAGGTACGCCTTTAAGATTTGTGAGTTGGGTTCGAGCGTGTGTGACCTCTCTGATGTTCTCCATTATGATTAATGGATCGTTGGAAGGTTTTTTCCATGGGAGGAAAGGACTTAGACAAGGTGACCTTTTATCCCCGTTCTTATTTGTGATGGTCATGGAGGTGCTTTCTCGCATGTTGAACAGCCTACCTCAGAATTTTCAATTCCACTAGTTTTGTGAGAAGGTCAGATTAACTCATCTTACTTTTGTAGATGACCTGATGATCTTTTGTACTGCTGATAATCATTCTATGAGTTTCATAAAAGAGACTATTAAGAGGTTTGGTGAGCTTTCGGGACTGTTTGCTAATCTTGCTAAAAGCTTAATTTTTCTTGTGGGGGTTAATAGTTCGAAAGCCTCTCGGCTTGCTGCTAACATGGGTTTTTCCATTGGTCATCTCCCTGTTCGTTATCTTGGGCTTCCTCTCCTCTCTAGAAGATTGCGGAGCTCTGATTGTGATCCCCTTATTCAGCGTATTACCAGTCGTATTCGGTCTTGGTCTGCTAGAGTGTTATCTTTTGCAGGTAGACTTCAGCTTGTTCGCTCAGTCCTTAGGAGCCTTCAGGTTTATTGGGCTAGTGTGTTCATGCTTCCTATGAAAGTCCACAGAGACGTTGATAAGATCTTGAGGGCTTATTTGTGGAGAGGTAACGAGGAGGGAAGAGGTGGTGCTAAAGTTGCCTGGGATGAGGTTTGTCTTCCTTTTGATGAAGGAGGTCTTGATATTCGCGATGGATCTTCTTGGAATATAGCAAGCACGTTGAAGATATTATGGTTGCTACTTGTTAAATCTGGTAGTTTATGGGTTGCTTGGGTGGAATCTTATATCCTTAAAGGGAGATCGCTCTTGGAGATCGATGCTGGGGTGAGTCGATCTTGGTGCTTTAGGGAAATCTTGCGTAAGCGGGATATCCTTAAAGATCATGTTAAGATGGAGGTGGGCAATGGAAGGAAGTGTAGAGTGTGGTTGGTTCCATGGATTCAGGGTGGGCCGATTATCCAGCAGTTTGGGGAGAGGGTGATCTATGATGCAGGTAGTCGGTGGGATGCGAGGCTGGTGGATTTCATGGGTCGGGATGGTGATTGAAGGTGGCCGCTTGTTTCTTTGGATTTGATGGACATTTGGGATAGGGTTCAGGGAGTGAGGCCGAGTCCGAGTGTTGAGGATAGGTGGGTCTGGGTGCCGGGGAGTCATGATAGTTTTTTATCACCAGTGCGTGGGAGACTATTCGTCCTCATAGTAGTAGGGTTGGTTGGTCGGGTTTACTATGGGGTGGGGGAAATATTCCTAAGCACTCCTTTTGTGCTTGGTTGGCCATCAGGGATAGGTTGGGTACTAGAGATAGGTTAAGTCGGTGGGATAGGTCGATTCCTTTATCGCGTTTGCTTTGTGGAGGGAACTATGAGTCTCGTGATCATTTGTTTTTTTCTTGTCATTTTGGGTGGGAGGTTTGGTCGAGGATCCTTTTGCTTATGTCATCTTCTCATAGAATCGGTTATTGGGAAGAGTGTGAGGAGAAAACTGTGGCGCCTTCTCTGGTGTGCTACAATTTATTTCATTTGGCAGGAGCGAAATCATCGTCTTCATGGAGTTGCTATTCGGGAGCCTATGGTTGTATTCCAGCTCA